>NW_004798270.1:89160-92660 GCF_000002075.1 Aplysia californica | reverse complement strand
TGCAGCACCAGTGCATGAGCGTGGCCACAAGGCAAGGCATTAGTGGGTGGGTTGGAGAAGAGGAGTTGTGGTGAAAGTCACCAATGGGGTTCAAGGGAAGGGGAGGGAGTCAATAGGTGGGGCATTGATGGGAGGGGGCGTGGCAGAGGGGCGGGGCATGACAGGTGGGCGGGCCACAGACCGGAGTGCACAGCAGCAGCAGCAAGTGGGCGTGGCGTCAGGAGCAGATGGGAAGACATCAGTACATGGCTCTACTTCCACACTTACTTTCTTTCAACTTTTTTTCATTCTCTTTTTATCCATCGGGGGCAGTATTACATACAGACGTATCTCAAAGGCAGCCAAAAATGACTTACATCTGTCTGTATGCAATACTGCTCGCGTCATGCTCTTATCCTTCAAGATGCATCATATTAGTAAACGCTCCTGTTAGTAGCATTAGTAGCACATGCAGACTACATCTTCAAGGAGACTGTTTTCTTGTTAAGGAAGAGAGTTGAGGGATTAGTAGATCGATACAAGTCACTGATTATTCGGAAAATAGTTCAAGAAACATGGGCAAAAACTCCAAGGACTTTCCTTCTTTTTTTGTTTTGTTTGGTAAGTGTATTAAGGCGCTCGCAACTGCATCAGGTCATATGAGCAAGCAGTTTCCTTCTCTGGACAAAAAGAAAAATGTTCTGCATTCTGGAAAAATTTGTTACAGAAATTTTGTGTCTTGATTTCAAAGACATGTTATAAGATATATGAGAGAAAACTGTAAGAAAGTCTATCTTGAGAATTCATTAAGAAAAAATAGCAACCGCTATATCAACTTACCAAAACTGCGGTCACTCCCATGTCGTAACCTCCGCAGCGACTTGTGCCTGATGACCGTCATGTCCGCATCTGCGTCGGGCTCGTCCGTCTCGGAGCTGCTGGACTTGAGCCTGGCCCGGTGCATCATCTGTTGTACCTCCGTCTGCAGCTCCTCGGGCACCGTCAGGTCATCCTCGTCGTAGAGACACAGGATCGGGAAACTCTTGGCGTGCACCACCTGGTCGTGAGAACAAAACAGAGGAAGGTTAACACTTTGCAGTCATTTGGTGCAATAATGCGTCAGTGAACATTTTTTGTTCTGGTCACTTGGCACAGTTCTGTGCCAGGCCCGAGAAGTTTGTTGCAGTCGATTTCCTGGCTGGGTGACCAGATGGGGTATTTTGTACTGCTGGTTTTGTGACACCAAAGTGTTAAAGAAACAGAACAAGGTTAAAGGAGTCTGCAATAATAATAAGTTGAAGCAGCAGCAAAGCATTAAAAAGATCTTCAAATCTCCTTTAACAACTCTACTAACATCATTTTCCCCATCCTGTTTGATTCAGGACTAGTAGATCATACAAATAGTAACAAATGAATTAAAAACAGTACCGAGGGTTCTGTAATAATAGCAGCAGAAGAGTACAAAAAACAACTTTTGTTCTCTCTCTCTTTTACTCCCCCTCCACTACCCTGGTCACATTACCCTGACCAACATCTCCAAGGACCTGCAGACCCATTCCTCTCTTTCTCCCTCTCCCTCTTCTCTTTGTCTCGCTCTCTTTCTGTCTCCCTCCATCTCAGTCTCTCTCTCACACATTACCTTGACCAGCATCTCTCATCCTCCTTCTCTCCCCCCTCTCCCTTCCTCCCTCCCCCCTCCTCTCTCTCTCCCTCTCTCTCACTCTCTTGGTCTCTCCCCCCCCTCTCTCTATCTCTCCCCCCTCTCTCTCTCCCCTCCCCTCTCTCTCTCAACCCCCTATCTCTCTCTCTTTCTCTCTCTGCCTTTACCTTAACCAGCATCTCCCAGGACCGGTACATGCCCTCCTTCTCCATTACGGGCTCTACCATAGGCTCCCATACGCTGACTCGCTCGTTGAAGAACATCACCTCCAGGTGAACCTCCGCCTCGACGTGGAGCTGGGGAGATACGGTGGAAAGGTTTGGGTTTGAGTTTGGTTTTCATAAGAGTTTTACGGCACTTGCTACACGACAATCTCATATAAGTGCCGAAGATTAGAGTAGTTACAAGAGAGAAACAAACACAAAAAAGAAGGAGGAGAGTTAAAGATGTTAGATTTTTTATAGGAAAGAAGGAGCAAACCACACCACGGCACCTCGATGTGGAGCTGGGGGAGACATGGTGAAAGGTTTTGGGTTTGAGTCTGAGATCAGACATATCAATTGTATTATGACAGAACAATTTTTGCTGTTATGACAATTAAAAAGATAGCATAATATTATTCCTCTCCCATAATTCATTCTGGATGTACAGAAAAGTAGGAAGACATGGAGTGACATCAAGCGACTAGCCCAGGATAGGGAGAAGTGGAAAGTGTTTGTTCGTTGCCTATATCCTGATCCAGGGAGAAAAAGGCAATGATGATGATAATTCATTCTCCAAAATTATTTCTCTCCAATAATTCATTCTCCAAAATTATTTATCTCCAATAATTCATTCTCCAAAATTATTCTTTTCCAATAATTCAGTCTTCTTGATACTAAACCATGAAGAAGTCCAACCCAAGGAATACGCTCAAGACTAAACAAAATAGTGACCTACAGTCAAAAGAGCAGTCATTTTATATTTTGTTAAAGGTGTGTAAATGTATTCTGAGCAATAAGGAAAGAACAAAGAGTCACACAAACCTTTACAAACTAGGTCCGGTCTAAAAATTGAAAAAAAATTGACAAAATATTTCTATCCCCATTTCCTCAACTTACTAATTTAGAAATTGTCAAACATCAACACGGTATAAATAGACCCCAGATCAGATAAAAACCTCACAAATTCCAGGCACTGGAATCTGTTGTGATTTCGTGAAGTTTTGCACTATGCATGCAAAATATTTTGAGTTCGGTTCTCAAGGGGTGTGAAGACTTACCTTCCTTGACCACCATCTAAATGATCAGAATTGTGTTGAAGAAAAGACAAAAATCTACCTTCTTTGAACATTAATTAAATAATCAAAACTGTGCTAAAAAGGGTGTAAAAAGCTACCTTCCTTGACCACATCAAAATTGCTTCAATTGTGTTAAAAAGGGTGTAAAGACCTACCTTCCTTAACCACTACCTGAATGTTCTAAACTGTTTTTTTGTTTTAGTAAGGTTTTATAGCACTCGCATCTGCATAAGGTCATATGAGCGCCAAGGGGTGGATGTCAACTGAGAAGTCCAAATGAGGAATCAGGCTTTCTCTGCTCACCTCCCTAGCTGCAACAGCACAAAGTCTGCTTCGACTATCATGGCACTCCGGAAATTGCAGTTCGCAAGAGAGTGACAAACATACAAAAGAAGTAGAGGAAAAATGGCGATAGTAAGGAAGTGAAAAGAAAAAGCAGCAGTTCCCCCTATGTTGTTCCAGCACAGTATGAGCATGACATTGATATATCAGCCCATTTACAATTCTACTGTGCATGAGAACATGTTAATATTCCCCCTTTGGGAATGGCCTAAAGATACTTCAGTCAGTAACACTGCCCGG
>NW_004798270.1:76933-89060 GCF_000002075.1 Aplysia californica | reverse complement strand
GAGGGGGGCGGGGGTGTTCTAAACTGTGTTAAAAAGAGTGTAAAAACCTACCTTCCTGGACCACTCTTCTAGCTTGGCGTCCAAGGCCGTGTGTACACACAGAATGGGCACGTGCTGGTCCAGGGTCTCGATCTCAAAGTACACGTTGATGTCCTGGACAGTGACCTTGAGGTTCTCTTTGGGCACGCTTGTCGGTCGCAGGTGGTGGACGATGTTTGCCTGGTCCGCTGGAAGGCGGTGAGGGGGTGGGTTAGGGTGGGTATATGAGCTAAGGGAGTTAAAGAACGGGCTATGGCAAGCCATGGGTAATGAGCAATTCACAGCACCAATTTTGTTTATTTGTTTGAGGAAGAAGAAACACGATAATTGTATGGAGTAGGCAAGACAGACAGATGGACAGACAGACAGACGGACAGACAGACGGATGGACCGACAGACAGACAGACAGACAGACCGACAGATGGACAGAGGGACGGACGGTCGGACGGACGGACGGACAGACAGACGGACAGAGGGATGGACAGTCAGACGCACGGACGGACAGATGGACAGACAGACAGACAGATGGACGGACGGACAGACAGAAAGACAGACAGACATAAAAAACAGAGGAAAAGAAAAGAAAATGAACCAACCAGTGGTGTCCTCCTATCATTTGCTGACAGAAAGAAATCTATACAAATATTCCGACAGACAAGACATTTCTCGGCCTAAAACTTACAACAAATGAAACATTATGTGAACTTACGGACATCCTTGAGCCAGCGCTCCGAGGTGACCTTGCTGACCCCCCACAGACTCTTGACGTCGACCTCTGGGTCAGGTCGCGGGGTGCTTGGCTTGGGCTGAGGGCGTGAAAAGGGGGGGGGGGGGGTAGTGTGCAATTACAATACTTATAATATAGTTCTGCACCGAAAGCTTATTATTATAAAGCTTGTAATAAAATAAACAGCAGCTCGGGAAAGATCAAGTTACCATCTTCTGTTCAACATTACAAAATAACAACAGTGATAGTAATATTGATAATAATAATAATGTAACGAAATTGATGATAATGATAACAAATTGCAAATTGCGTTTGTCCAGCAAACATCCTTGCTTGAAAGAAGGCTCTTATGTAGCTTAACAGTTTATCCATTTTCATAAAGAGAAATTTACTGTGGCATGGTAAACACACATGCACACGTACATAAACATACACTCACCTCTTTGCCATCCACCCGCCACATCTGCACCACATCCCAGCCAAGCTGCATCAACGATGCTGACACAAACACACACACAGACAAACACTCTTTCTTTCTCTCTCTCTCTCTCTCTCTCTCTCTCTCTCTCTCTCTCACGCCCCACATACCCACTCATACACACACACACTCACCTCCTTTCCATCCCCCTGCCACATCTGTACCACATCCCAGCAAAGCTTCATCACCTACACACACACACACACACACACACACACACACACACTCTTTCACTCTCTCACCACACACACACACACAGACACACACACACACACATACACACTCATACACACCCACACACACTCACCTCCTTTCCATCTCCCTGCCACATCTGCACCACATCTGCACCACATCTCAGCAAAGCTGCATCACTGACGCTGACACAAACACACACACACACACACACACACACACACACACACACACACACACACACACACACAGACACACTCTCTCGCTCGCTCTCTCTCTCTCTCTCTCTCTCTCTCTCATCCCCCCCACACACTCACCTCTTTGCCATCCCCCTGCCACATCTGCACCACGTCCCAGCACAGCTGCATCACCGATGCTGACACAAACACCTGCACCTTGCTCATCTCCACACACATCTCAACCGCGCTGGTGTCCAGGTTGACCTTCTGAGTGAACTCAAGGTCACAGGGCAGCAGAACCTGTGGCAGTCATTTTGATTTATTTTCGTTGAGCATAAAAAACAAAGAACATACTCATACAAAGAAGGGGGGGGGGGGAGGAAGACTCATACTTTCAGTTAAACCTGCCTTGGCGCCAAATCACCATCGTGAGCTAACTACCGAGTTAAGATAAGATGGTAATATGCTTTATAGACCCTCCAATGGAAAAAATTGAAGATGCTTTAACCACCTTCTGCGACATAAATATAAATATGTAATACACATACAAGCATATAAACACACTAACACATGTGAGGCTTGCTGACAAAATGAGTTAGTTTTTGCGAACCATGAATGGAGATGTTGGCTGAAGATCAACATATCAAATTATTTTTAACTGATGCTTTCTTTAAATTTAACATGTCTTTTATCATTTCATATAATAAACTGTAAAAACTAAACTTACAAATTTCATGCATCTATGTCCATAGAGCTGAAGTCTGAGAAATAACTCATTTTGTGAGCACGTCTCCTATACTTGCTTGATACATACATCATTTGCTTCTACAAAACAGCTATCCTATTCCATTCATAGATATTTGACTGGGATGAAGTAGGCCTAACTACCTCGTACAGTGTTCCCCACCATATTCAGTCTAGACCTGATCACAACAAAAACAGAAGAAATATCAGTGCATGTAACAATCTCTGAACACATCCTAGAGAGCTCGCTATTTCAGCATTGTCTAAGTGGGCAGCCCCGGTCACTCACTAAGTTCCCAGAGGATGAGATTTTCTGTATGTTCATCCACGTGGCGACCTTGAGTTCCGTGACCTTGGCCCAGACTGTTTGCTTTATCTGGTCTGTCTTGTATTCAAATGCAATGTCAGACTGTTGAAGAACATGGATTAAATTAGAAAAAAAAAATTGGCATTTTCAAAAGGTATTAGAAAAAAAAAAATCAACCATCAACGAAGTCCTTCCAATGAAATACATTCAAAAGGGAAACAAAATGGTGATTAACAATGAAAAGAGCAGTCATTTTATATTTTGTCAAAGTGTGCAAATGTATGTGGTGCAATAAGGAAAGAACAAACAGTCATACACAAATTTAAATACTGATTTTTAAAACTACAGCAATTCAGAAGCATGTAACGTTCAAAACTGTCAGGCTTTTTTGTGTTTTTTTTGGTGGTGCTTTTTTACACATAAAGAGTCGTCACTGAAAGAACAGAAATGGCAACCACAAAACAAAATTGCAGTGAGTTAATCCAGCCTGCTACAGGCCCTTAGATTCTGAAAAACAGAATGAAACAGTTACTTTCTGTTAAGTTTTTTTTTCCGTGACATTTTTCCTGCTATAGGATGCTGTCCTCATATGCATTCTCGCATAATGATATGACTCTTTCTCTACAAACTCCAAAAACAATTCTCTCACACTCACATATAAAATGGCTGCCCGGCTGTTCGCCTTCGTTGGATCGGCGTACAGAACAATCTCTGGCTGTTTCAGACTCCCAGATACGGTGAACGTCGACTGGGCGGGGCCGGGGGAGGAGCCTGGCTCGTCAGACGAAATGATGGGCTGGGCTTGGTAGTGAGGGAGGGCTAGGCTCCGCCCACCGGGCGTGGAAGGGGAGGTCACCTGCTGGGACTTCTGGTTGACCGTCTCCATGGCGCCGTTGAAGAAGTCGAGCAGGATGAGCATGTAGGGAATGTGAACGTTGAGCCGGACCTTCTCTACCATCAGGTCAGCTGGGAGAAAATAACGAAGAGAAAAACTTGTGATTGGGATAAAAAGATGAAGAGGAAACATTCGATTGGGAAAAAAAGATGATGGAATGGTATAGGTTTAACGCCCCTATCAACACTAGTAGATTATGGATAAAAAGACAAATAAGGAAATTTTTGACTGGAATAAAATGAAAAATAAGGACATTTTTAAAGGGATAAAAAGAAAAATAAGGACATTTTTTAAGGGATAAAATGAAAAATAAGGACATTTTTAGCAAAGTGGAAACTTTTGGTTGAGATAAAAAGACAAAAAGAACAACTTTTGGTTGAGATAAAAGGATAAAAAGGAAACTTTTGATTGGGATAAAAAGACAAAGAGGAAATTTCAGCAGGAAGAAAAAGACAAAGAGAAACATTTTTGTTTGGGATAAAATGATAAAGAGAAAAACTTTTGATTAGGATAAAACGACAAAGAGCAAACTTTTTTTTACTAAAGTACTTGATTAAAATTTAGTGCCACATCAGCCAAAAACACTTACAAAGCTGTACAGGTAGACATATTTGTTGGAGTAAAGAGAAGCACATTCACCCAATAATGGCTTTTACCTGTGGGGAAGAAAGCACGACAAAAAGACAGAAATGACACAGGGAAAGAACAGAAGATGGACCTTTCAGTGGCACCCTAACTTCAATCACCGGACAACTTGTATGGGTATTATAATGCTCCATCTTCTAAAGAACCCATACAGCATCTAGTAGAGGCATAGTTATCATTTGTTTGATTGTTTGCTTGCCTAAAGAAAAGCACATTGACGCAATAACGGTCATTTATTGATGGGAAAAAGGAAGACAGACAGAGACCCAGAAACAACGGATGAAAAGTAAAGAAGTTGGACCTACCAGTGACGCCCTCCAACCACCTGCCTTCTTTATCATTTTTGAACAGCAACAAAATAAAAGACAAAACAAAAATCACCTTTCTGGTTGCCGTCGCCGCTTATCTTGTAGATGAGAGACACCAAGGGGAGATCATCAGAGGCTGCGGCTTTTCCTGTGCAGTGCAGGATTCTGAAATAAAAAGGCCCACAGCGAACGGTCAGCTTCTGCATTAAAATCAAACATATTTTTAAAAGTTATCTTGTTCATATATTGTTCAAGGTTCTTTAAGAAAAACTATTGCTAAATTATTATAAAGATTTTGTAGACAAGATATTGTATCAATTTTTCCAAATAAATCAGAACAACGAGCAAAAACGTTTTTGACCAAATGGGAAATAATGGGAAAGACAATAAGGGAAACAATGATTATTATTCAATTGAACTATGGAAACAATTATGGAGAGAATACAGAACTTTTGTACATACTTGGTATGAGAGAAAAAAACATAGAATGCAGTGAGACCCCTTATGAGGAACAAAACTTTAAAATGTCTGCAATAAAACAACACAATTATATCTGAACACTTGGAAAAAAGCAATAAAAAAAACCCCGAACATACCTCTTGACCGCCAGCTGACTGTCAGGTCTGGTGTCCGTGACGTTGAGCGACATGAGCGAGATACTGACACGGATGTCGCCGTCGCTGTGTGACATCCCCGACACATTAACCTTCTCCATGTCCAGGCAGCACAGGCTGCACTGTGTGGCCAGCTGGAAGGGGGGGGAGAAATGTCACACACTTTATACGTCTTTTTGTTTTCGTAAGAGTTTTACGGCACTTGCAACACAATTAGCTGGGCATGGGAAAAAAAGCAAATCAGAGATGGAGGAATGATAGATAAGACGAGATTAATCTTTATTGTCCTGATACTGGCACATGGGTTTTAGTTTAGTTTTAGTAACAGTTTTACGGCACTTGCAACACAATAAGGTCATATAAGTGCCGAAGATTAGAGGTGTTACAAGAGAGTAACAAACATAAAAAAGAAGGAGGAGAGATAAGGACTACAGATGTTAGATAGGAAAGAAGGAGAAAACCACACCAGAGTGAGCACCCACCAACCACTCACTGTCATATGTTTGAGTTAAGCACATCGACACAATAACGGCCATTTGACTCGGTGTAAAAGCAATACAGACAGGCAAGAATAACAGGAAAATATTTATCTATATTGTCTAGACACCGGCACATCGGTTTGGTGTTTCAAAACACACACACACACACACGCACGCACGCACGCACGCACGCACGCACGCACGCACGCACGCACACACGCATGCACGCACACACACACACAGACACACACACAGAGGAAGGGGAAGTACAGATATAGGACGAACAAGTTACAAGTGGCTCACACTCTTTGCCATGCACAGATCAGAGAAATAGCAATGGAGAAAAAAAAGAGAAGAAAAGCACAAGACAATGAAGGAATCACAGCAAAGTGATGATGTCATTCAACCAATCAAAACACTGAACCAATTCCGAGAAACCAAACAGTCAAAAGACGACTAGCGAATCACGCAAAGACACAGACAACTCACTGACCAATCACGTGACATCTAGCAATGATTAATTGTGTCAAGACACGGTGGAATTAGGTGCTGGTCAATGTTTGGGAATATGGAGTTTTTGGTATCATCATAAAGTTTGTTCATTTTTATTGTTTTTGATGAAAATAATGACCATTTATCTTGACTAGAAGTTGAAATATTGGTGATTGAAGGAGGTGGGGGGGGGTGGGGGGTCGTCTGGTTTCAGAGGTAAAATTAGCTAGAAAATGGCTGCCAAAGTTTAGTGACTGCCAAAAGCTTGAGAGTCCTTGGAATGGGGTAAACATATATTTTTTGTGCCTTTAATCAACAATTTTCAGTAAAATCTACACAAAAATTTGTTTATAAATAAACATTAAAGGTGTTGAGCCAAAAAACAAAAATTCAAGAAAAACAGGGAAACCGGCGGGAAAATGTTGTATTTTTCGATTTCATAACTTTGAAGACGTACGATTTCACAGGGATGCCTCACTATTGACCACAACCCACTGACCTCTTTTCCACTGTCCAACCCACTGACCTCTTTTCCACTGTCCAACCCACTGACCTCTTTTCCACTGTCGGTGAACAGCGTGATACACATCCCGTCTAGCTTGAACTGGATAGTGGTCATACTCTTCTGGTCCAGCGATGCGGCACTGTCCGAGGAGACGGCTCCGGCCGAGTGGACCGGTGAGTCGTGGTCAACAGCGGCGGTCATTTGGGCCGTCGCCTGCAGGTTCTGGAGGGTCGGGGACTCAAAGATACCTGGGGGGGGGGGGGGTTTAAAGGTCAAAGGTGAAAAGTGAAGAGTGCAAAATATGAAGAGTGAAACACATTCAGTATCATGGAGAAAAAAAAAGCCCAAGCTACAGGACGACAGGAAATATGAGGAGTTGAGTTTTAGTAAGAGTTTTACGGCACTTGCAACACAATAAGGTCATATAAGTGCCGAAGATTAGAGGTGTTACAAGAGAGTAACAAACACAAAAAAGAAGGAGGGGAGATAAAGAAGATAGATGTTTGACAAGAAAGAAGGAGCAAACCACACCAGAGCACCGCCAACCACCCACAAAGGTGAAATATGAAGAGCGAAAAATGTGAAGAGTGAAAAACATTCAGCATCATGAAGAAGAAAAATCCCTACCTACAGGACAACAGGAAACATGAGGAGTGTCTTTTAAAAATATTCAATACCAAGAAGAAAAATTGCTAGTTTGTTGGTTTAAGTTAGGAGAAGCACATTGGCACAATAACAGTCATTTAAAGTACGGAAAAGGCAAGTCAGACAGACAGGAAGAGCTGAGGGAAAGATCAGACGTAGGTCCTACCAGTGGCATTCCCTCAACCATCAGCACACCCTTGACATGATTGGCTGAAGTAAATTAAATATTCGACGGAAGAGCCATAGGTCAAAAAGTGCAGAATCTAGACAATCATCAATTTATTTGTTTATCTGAGTAAATAGAAAGCACATCGACACAAAGACCATCATTTAGTATGGGGAAAAGGCAGGAAAGGCAGACAGAAACAACAGAGGAAGAGAGAAGAAGAAGGGTCCGGTTTACCAGCAGCAGCACCCTCTGACCACCCAGCACTCACCAGGGCTAGGGGGAGGCGACCCTTCCGTCAGGTTGTAGCGCCACACACCCAGGATCAGCTGGAGATCCTTCTGGAGAATGTACACCTGCAAAACACACAACGCAGACTCTGGACAGTCAGACGTTAAAAATATTGCAGCAATTGTAACATTCTACGACCTCATAGACACAATATAGATCAGTTGTTTTTTTTAAATTTTAAGTGTTACAGCACTCGCAACACAATTAGGTCGTATAAGAGCCGAAGATTAGAGGGATTACAAGAGAGTAACATACACAATAAAGAAGGAGGAGAGATAAGGAGGAGAGGCCACATAAGTGTCAAAGATTAGAGGGGTTACAAGAGAGTAACCTATATACAAAAAAGGAGGAGAGATACGGACAATAGACGTTTGATAGGAAAGAAGGAGCAAACCACACCAGAGCACCTGCTAATCACCCACAGGACAGTCAGACAGTAAAATTATTATTGCAATTGTAATGTTTTATGACCTTAACGACACAATGTATATCAGTTGTTTAAAAAAAATTTTAGTAAGAGTTTTGCGGTACTTGCAACACAATTAGGTCATAAAAGTGGCAAAGAAGAAAAGAAATTGGACCCATTAGAGACACCTTCCATCTGCTTGCACTTATCTCGGTTTTGTAAGCACACAATCACAAATGATAACCAAGCAAGCAGACATTTGAGCAGCTACCTAGACTCATCTTTTGGGTTCCTGACTCTTTCTACTGCTACTCCTGGCTCCTTCTTACTGCTGTCTTTCAGACGCACCCCTGATCTTAGAGTAGGTAAGATCTAACACCTGGCCTTCTCCGATAAGGGTGAAAAAATCCCGGAGGGCCCACGCGCAAGCTGCACACATTAGAGATCCCTTGGCGGTTCTAAAATTGATAAGAATAAACTTCAGCCACCACCTGGGTGAATTTCAAAATTAATTCCTACCACACTGAAAATGCCTTATGTGTCCCGTGTGCTCATATGAACCTTATGCAGTTGCGAGCATCGTAAAATACTTCTCAAAAAATAAAAAATCTCACCTTGACCTTCTCCAGATGCCCCGACACATCCAGCACCACGTTGTTGACCACCGGCTTCATCGCCATCTTCACGTCTGCTCGGAAGTCCAGCGGTTCGAGGACCGTGTGCAGGATCTCTGTGGTGTCTTCCACAAGATTCAGACGTACCCTGCACACAGACAGACAGAACAACAGATGTACAAGCATGAACAAAAGCAAATATATTGAGTGGTTTTTAAAAATGTTTTTGGATGTCGTTTTATTCTTTCTGGCATGCTCCAGATCCTTTAAAGAGCAGGAATGAAGTACAGAAGAATGCAAAGAAGAGTATGAAAAGCCTTAAAACAAAGAGCTTGATCGGTATGAAGGAAGGTAGCGATAATTAAAGAAAAAGAGTACAAAAAAAACCTAACACCAACTGACCTTTGAACCTGCACACGACTGATGTTAATCCTGATGTGGCTCCACTCCTGCTGCATGGCCCCCGACCCCTCTGTGTGCAGGAAGGAAAGAAGGAAGGAAAGAAAGGAGGAAAGAAAGAAGGAAAGAAGGATGGAAAGAAGGAAGGAAAGAAGAGAAGAAAAGAAGGAAGGAAAGAAGGAAAGATGGAAAACAAAAGAAAAGAAGATAGAAAGAAGGAAAGAAAGATAAAGAGAAGGAAAAAAGGAAAGGAAAGAAAAAAGGATATAAGAGTACAAAATACTGAACAGTACAAAAAAACTGACCTTTGAACCTGCACGTGACTGAGGTTGACCCGGATGTGGTTCCACTCCTGCTGCACGGCCCCCGAGCCCTCTGTGTGCAGGAAGGAGTTCCCCACCGTCAGGTCTCCCAGCTGCACAAGGAGAAGCTCTGTGGACTTAGAGTCGTGAGGGAGCAGCAGTGTCGGGGTGCGCAGGTCCACGTTCAGATTCACACGCAGGTTCTGTGACTCCATCTCCGACACCTGTGGGGAAGGGGCACAACTCATTTTTTGTTTTGTTTTTTTAAATGCTTTTTTTTTTTTTTAACTTCAATACACAACTATCAGTATTTATAATATTAGTTTAGTTTAGTTTCAGTAGACGTTTTACGGCACTCGCAACTGCATAAGGTCATATGAGCGCCAGAAGATTAGAGGTGTTACAAGAGAGTAACAAACATAAAAAAGAAGAAGGGGAGATAAGGATGATAGATGTTTGACCGTAAAGAAGAAGGGGAGATAAAGATGATAGATGTTTGACCGTAAAGAAGAAGGGGAGATAAGGATGATAGATGTTTGACCGTAAAGAAGAAGGGGAGATAAACATGATAGATGTTTGATACAATCAATTTATAATATTGCAGGAAATTTCTCTTTGTGAATTTGTGAAGGTCAATATCTTATCTTATCAATTTTAACTTTAATCTTATCTTACCTTAGCTTTAAAAATTAGTAATAGTCATATCTTCCTCTACTCTATCCAGTCACAATGTGGGGTACCTTCTACACTGTCCCATAGCACAACCTTCATGTTCTTTTTGCCATGTAAAATTTCTGAATTCTCTACAAAGTCTCTGATATGATGACAAGCTGGTACATACTGAGCAGTGAGCTCATTCCCATTAGACTGATAATGGGTAACCATTATAAGAGATGTGTAAGCAACTTCAGAGTTCTATTCCTTATCCACTCCATTATATGGGAAGATAGAACTTTAAGTAAATAAAGTTTTCTTATTCATGAATTGTAATATCAATAATCCTTGCTCTGTTATCTTCGTTTATTTGTTTTAGTAAAGAGACGCAAATCGACCCAATAACGGAAATTTGGTGCCGGTAAAAAGTAAGACAGACAGATGGAAGCAACAGAGGGAATATAAAGAAGTAGGACCTGCCAGTGGTACCCTCTAAACACCCACTGCTCTTTTGTGTCTTTAACTATGGCTCAAAAGGAAACTACCTAAGAAGTCCCACAAAATGAACTAGTAACACATTTCTCCCGAGGTAAAAGATCAGGCTGTAAATGCTTATTGCATCAGTTTTCACAATTTATTTCTTAGTATATGAAAGGTTATTCCTTCTTTGTTTTAGTTTTAGTAAGAGTTTTACGGCACTTGCAACACAATAGGGTCATATAAGTGCCGAAGATTAGAGGTGTTACAAGAGAGTAACAAACACAAAATAGAAGGAGGAGGAGAGATCAGGACGACAGACGTTTGATAGGAAAGAAGAAGCAAACCACACCAGAGCACCCACCAACCACCCACTTCCTTCTTTGTAAGCAACCAGTTTTATAATTCTAAATGTTACCATCATCAACTTCGCTCTTATTTAACCTGTTAGTATAAAAGCCAATTCTTTCATCCAAGTTTTCAGTGCCACAAACTTCCAAACCACTCCACTCCTATTTCACCTATTAATTGGTTACAACAAACACCAAACTGAGTAGAGATGAATGACCCAAGCAGTAAACATTATATTGTGATTATAGATGGATGAATGTGCTGAGGTTTGGTAATTTTTTTTGGTTATGATTGCAAACAACCAAGTGATGTTGTGAGCGAGATGAACTTTTTTTTAGCGTTAGGATCATTAAGGGGGCGGGATGAGATGCTTTGAACCGGATTATCTGAGCTAACCCATGCTGGTCAGACAAGAATACATCCCAGCAGAAGGATGGGGGATACAAGTAATCTGTAAAATATCTTCCTGAGATATAACAGCATACGACAACAGTTTCTACAGCAAATAGAATCTTTGAATTGCCATGCACTGATATTTGCTAGCCACTTTCTAATAAATGAAAGAACGGCATTTGATTGTTCCTTTTGAATACATTCCTATATCAAAACGACTTTTGTTCCTTAAAGCTTTAGTTAAACTAATCTGTATCACAGAAACGAATCAGTCTTTCCAAGAACTGTAAACAAAATAATAAGCAAGGTGAATAAACGTAGATACATAACAATCATCAGAAAAATGTGAACTTAGAAAAAAAATCACGGGATCAAAGACAAGCTGTAATTGAAACGTGCTCAAAGATGAGATAAAAGACACTGAGATGAGGAAGCAAACTGTCTGTGAATGCAACGGTTACAAGAAAATACATGAAAAAAAGCTTACGGCTTAATTAACACGTAACATAATAATGCTCAACATTAACATCAATAAACATTCCAAGAGCAAGAAGTACTCAACATTGATTAAAACTCCCCCCCCCCCCCAATCCCAATTCCTACCATAGAAAAAAAAATGATATAAAAAAAAGAAAGGGAAGGAAGCACACCACAGTCCCACTTAAACACAAAGAAAAACAAGTACGAAGAAACATATGGCTGCCCCAGTGAGCTATAAAGGGTCCATCAACTATAATTACTGTGGCATAAGAGCACTTTGATATTGCTTCTGTGCTGTGCAGATCTAAACCAAAAGCCAGTCAACAGAAAAACAGCTTAGAATTA
>NW_004798270.1:52894-76833 GCF_000002075.1 Aplysia californica | reverse complement strand
CTACACGCCTCTCTCTCTCTCTGTGTCTCTCTGTCTCTCTGTCTCTCTCTCTCCCCCCCTCTCTCTCTCTCTCTCTCTCTCTCTCTCTCTCTCTATTTATCTATCTAACGACTCTTTGAGTCATTTTCTTGTTATTCTTTTTCTGATTTCTTTAGATTAAAAAGCAAAACAAAAACAAAAACAAAAGAACAACTACTAATAATATGCCTACTAATAACAGGCTACCGATATAATGTGTGCGTGCCGCGCGCGCGCGCGTGTGTGTATGTGTGTGTGTGTGTGTGTGTGTGTGTGTGTGTTTTCAATGAAATTTGATGTATCGGTCAGGTATATTTATAGAAGGTCCTGCTCGAGAGGGGAAATACCGACAAGTTCCCTCCGCTTCTCCGTGGTTCATAGTTTTATATTTAAAGCGTCGTCACGCGCTAATAACTTAGAGTAACGAGAGTGGTAGGCACCTGGTGATTTGCTATTGTTACTGCTGTCGTAGTGCTTCATGATTGCAATGGTAACCCCCCGGGCTCCCCCGGTAGTCAATTTGTTTGAGCATACATACTCCCTGTGGACCTCCTGTAATTTGATTTCCACAAACATAATAAAAATCACCCTTGGAGATCCACCCCCCCCCAAAAAAAAAGGGGGGGAAAGAGAAAATTAATAGGCTAGAATCTAGAGAGAAAAAAAATTCCGTGGACCAAAGTTGCCTTGCATAGGGCATAATCTTGAAGTACGAAACAGTAAAACAGTAAAACAGACACCAACACTCGAACACGCGATAGATCTATAAGTCCTTTTACTTTTGGGCCAGCCGTTAACATAAACTTTTTTTCTTCTGACCTCTTACCGACCCCGCCTCACGTTTCTTGCCTTGTCGTTTGTTGCCCCCCTCCTCCCTTCCCCACAAACTCACCCCCACCCCCCTTAAAAAATATATAAATAAAACAACCCCCAAAAAGTACAACTTTTAAAAAGTGAAAATGAGAAACTGTCCAGAGTTATGATCACAGAATATACAAGTTTTCTCATAAAACAAAATTGAGTCAAACGACAGAAAAGAATGATCCTGAAACAGCACCTAAACATAAACTGCCGAGATACATCATAATATTAATGGCTTGGACCAGTTTGAAAAAAAAAGATCTTGCATTCATTATACAGCTCGTAACACACACGGCTGAAGTACATTATAAGCATTGACTCTGTTCAGTTTCATAACAGGATCTTGATATCTGTGTTCGCTTGATTCCCTGCTGTTC
The DNA here is from genome assembly GCF_000002075.1 of Aplysia californica. NCBI lineage: Eukaryota > Metazoa > Mollusca > Gastropoda > Aplysiida > Aplysiidae > Aplysia > Aplysia californica. The sequence continues at coordinate 75,577 of NW_004798270.1, read as the reverse complement.
CACTTTTTCAAATCTCAATGACAACAAAACAATATCCAAAACTCTGGACAATTGATAGATACCTGTGCTCAAATAAATCTTGTGAAATATTAAAAAAACAAAAAAACACAGGCATATTTCTTTTGTAGGAACATCAAACAAAATGACATTACACTCTATAAACACCACAAAAAAAACCCAAGAAAAAAGCAAACTTATCAGAACAATAACAAGGAACAAAAATTCTTTTGTTCATTCCTTTGCGTAGATAGAAGCACATTGACACACAAAAATGGTAATTGAGAGCTGGGAAAAAAGCAAGAAATATAAACAGAAACAAGCCCCTCAAATCACCGTAAAAATGAAACATAATCCGGCAGAACAAACTCAAATATCTCCTCTAAATTCTACAGACATCATTTGAGAGATGGAAACTCATTAAACTTGACGTCAAAGACGAAATATTTTCTCGGAAGTTCTTTTGATTTTCCGATGTTTTCTACAGCAATAGAAATCTTCTAGAAACACAAAACTGTAGTTTTCTTTGAGTCAGCTTATTTCAAGCAAACAAATCAATAATCAGATAGAGATTTAGAGAAAAGACAAGGACGACACTTAAACGTTGATGAAGAGGCTAGGGGCAGAATTACTCATAGAATTACTCATTAAGTGTAGGGAAAAGCAGGGGTGGGTGGGTGACCGGGGTGGGGGGGGGGGGGTACACATGCAGGAGGTAACAACAATGAACAGAAAGAAGGCCATGCCAAGGTGGGGGGAGCATAAAAAATCTGGACAGTTTGTGTAATAATATACAACAGAGCTGAGCATCGGGTATTGTAAATGGCGTGATGATATAAGGGCGACCTTTCTTTGAAGAATGTAAGTCTTTAGCTTACAGCACCAACTGTCTAAACAGTGGGAACTAATCTCCATGTAAGTCGTATTTAGAATAGCTTTTTGGGGGTAGTTTTCAAACCCCCCAAAATTGCTTACAAAAATAGTTTTTCCTTTCAAAGACATACAAAAAGCAAATTAATCAATTCTTGGTGCATACAAACACAAACCCAAACACACATGTGCGGAAACACACATACGCGTGCGCACACACACACACACACACACACACACACACACGCACACACATACACACACACACGCACAGAAACGAACACACAAACGCACACGCACACACACACACACACATTATGTAGTCTCTGATAAGAAATGCTGCCTTGTGAGCACTGATAGTGCATGGGTGAGGGATGGAAATGTGAAACAAAATAGGTAGCAAAATTAGAAAGTAAATTCAGGGATGGGCAAAACTCTTTTAAAAAAACAGTTCTTAAGGTGGAAAATGGCACAACTCTGAAGTTAAATTGCAAAAAAAAAACCGAAACCCCCCCCCCACAAAAAAACAACAACCAAAACAAAGCAACTTCTGGGATTTTTTCCTGGTTACAGCAAAAGAATTTCTGGATTTCGGGAGAACCCACAGAGGTTGTATATGATAATATAACACAATATATTGCAAAAAACCCCAAAAGCCCATCCCTGCAGCAAGCAACACAATCGAGTTACCTTCCCTGCCCGCTGAGACGTAGGGGGCTCAACAAAGGATACCTGTGTTTGTGAGGTCAGTGTCAGGGTTAAGAGGTCATTCCACATGCTAAAGGTCAAGGTCACACATTGATATGAAGACACAAGGCCCAGAAGCTAATCAAATGCGCTGTAACATCTCTCACTTTTCATAAGAAATAATTTGTCATGTTTTGATGGGGTACAAAAGTTGAAGTATCACAGGATGCATCATACTCAAATACAATTTCAAGAAAAAGAAAGAGTCCAACCAGAAGATACAAAAGTTGAAATATCACATGATGTATCATACTCAAATATAGAAATAGCTTCAAGAGAAAGAGAGAGTCCAACTATTCAGTAAGAATATCTTGGTGATGATTTTACGGCCATGAGTTACAAGCGCCATAGAAAACAAAATCCAAACTATAATGCAATCACGTCTTGAGGCATGAGACAATTTACAAAAAAAACCCCAACAACAACCTTTTCATTACATACTCCCAATATAAAAAAGTCTAAAGGTAGTCATGTTTTTATGTTGCGTCTCATATGTTTTGCCCTGAATGAGTTAAAGAATGAAAATGGCAAACCTGTGTGTTTTATTTTGAATTTTTTTTGGTAAGAGTTTTACGGGACTTGCAACACAATTAGGTAATATAAGTGCTGAAGATTAGAGGTGTTACAAGGGAGTAACAATCACAAAAAAGAAGGAAGGGAGACAAAGACGATAGATGTTTGATAGTAAAGAAGGAGCAAACCACACTAGAGCACCCTCCAACCACCCACTTATTTTGAATGTCATGCTATTGTAAAGTTAAAGATCAAGTGAAATACTACTTGTTATCCCACCCTTTCTATAAGCACGAATGACAAAGTAAGTCGCTCGCCTTGGTAATCATATCACTGGGTGACCCAGACAGCCTAAACTGAGACAATATCAACATGAGAGGTGAGACGGTGCAAGGTGAGGGGATGACTTTCATGGTGGAACATATTGTGGAGGGGGGGGGGGGGGAGGAGACAATTCATACGTCTGACGTAGGAGAAACTTTGACAGAACTATTTCGTGAATTAATGACCACACAACTCACCATATTTTTTTTCTTGGTAAATATTTTACACCCCTATTAACACAACTTACACCATTCAGGCAGGCTACTTTGACAGGGAAACGTAGCTTTTTTGAGGGAAACGTAGCTTTTTTGAGAGCATCTGAGCAAAGGAATGAATGGAAAACCATGATCGCCGATGTCTGTCGCAGATCTGGCACTGGATGACTTTGACTTCGCCTGTCAAGGCCAAGCTGGGCAGACTGAGTACAAAATCCCACAAAAAGAAGGACAAAAAAAAATCTTCCCCTCCCCTTTCATTAACTAAAGTCACATTTTCCTTCAATTTTACGATTCACATTATCTGGACCCTCATGGGAAAGACCATCGCGCACGCTGCATTCATGCCGCTCACTTCGGATAGACGACAAATCCTAATTCACAACAAAAATGACAACAACACTGGGACAACGCAGAACAGAGACCACAGAGGTCAAGGCCACACATTTTTCACAACACGTTACGGAAAGGGGGGATGAGAGATGGAAGCGACAAACATCTATACTAACGATGTAACTAAATGATTCCATCATCAATACAATCAGGGTACAACATGAGGAAGAGGTGTGTGTGTGTGTGTGTGTATGTGTTTGTGTGTGTCTGTGTGTGTGCATGTGAGCGCGTGTTTTGGGGGGGGGGGGGGAGGGGTCGTGGGGGTATTTGTGGTTCTGAGTGATGAGAGATGGGTGTAACAAACATCTACACTAACATCGTAAATAAATGACTCCATCATCAATAAAATCACAGTACAACATCAGGGTGAGGTGAGTGTGTGTGCTCAGGGGGAGGGGGTGGTGGCGGTGGTGGGAGATGAGAGACATACTATGTCAAGGACCGGACAACTCAGTACACCAACAGGGGAACACTCTAAACTCACTAAAGACCCATTGAGCTAGAACACTTTTAAACTAGACAAAATTTTGACGTTTACTGCATACGCAAAGGTGTACAAAAACTGGCAATGTACAAGTTGGGAAACTAAAGAAAAGAATTAAAGTTAAAAAGAAAGGACTTCACTGTCGCCTCTACAGACACTTAGGGATGGTGGGACCACAATACGGCATCCTATAAATGGCCACTATCGAAGATAGAAAATGATGTGCAAAATCTTATCGAGGTTGCAGAAAATTCAGGATACCATCATCCCAATAGACACATTGCTCCAAAAGACTAGTATCATTTATAGTACAAGACTGTGCAGTGCACTGACAAACCCCACGAGCTTGAGAACAGCGCACAATAGTGCAGAGAGCCTTAAAAAAAAGTTAAAAGCCCAGAAATTTGGGACAATGATCAGCAAAGCCATAAAAGTCTAGGAAAACTGGGGAGTTATTAAGGTCAGACAATATTTCAAGAAGGTTCTGGAGTTCAGACAGATCTTAATTCTCTTTGACTTTGGATAAGAAACTGAAAGAGTTTTAAGTTTGATTTCTGCAACTCTGAGCTTCCATATATTTATTTTTCTGCTGTTTTTATTGCAATGATCATTAGTGAACTCAAAAGCAGACATCATATGGCAAAGAGTGAGATAGATAAAAACCTGCACAAGTTTCGAAATCTCCCTCTTCTCATTCCAAAAATTAAAAAAAAAATAAGTGTAACCATCCCAGATAAGAAACCCCACTGACGCATGCTGAAAACATCACAGGATGACACAATGAGGAATGGCGATGTTAGTAACAACAAGACATAACATGACAAGAAACAACACAACATCATGGTTTGACAAAATACAACATGGCAATAATCACAAAATGACTCCACATCATCATACCAAACGATACAACATCACCACAAGATACAACATGAAAAATCCTCCATAACACAACAATAAGGATGTCCGACGTCAAAAAACATGACATGACATGACACAACAAAGCAAAGACGATGTCAAAGTATGACACAATACGACACAACATGACACACACACACACTGCGACAACACCGACCTGTCTCGTGACAGTGTCGACAGCTGTCGTTCTCGCCACCTCCGTCATTTCATGAGTCACAAAAGGCTCGAAAAATCTCTGCAGAGAGAAAAAAAGTCAACAGGTTCTGGAATTTCACTTCAGTTAAAGTTCAGAACCCTATTAGGCACAGTAAAGGCCATCTAAAATGCACTTTAAGTTATAAGTCACTTAAGCTGGATATACTTTCAGCCAAATAACCACTGCAGTTTGACAGTTTTGGGGCATAATAAATCCCTAACAACACCAAGTCCAGGCCAAAGGGCTAGAACTCAGATGGCCACTGAATCGGAAAAGCAAAATAAAGTAACAACACAAAGACTATTACAGCTAACATATGAAAAACAGCTATAAAAGGAATTGGTTCTACCTCTAAAAATCTGGTAGGGAGTAAAAATATTTCAGGAAGGACAAGAAAATTTAGACCCACTTGGAGACAACTCGCAACCATCTGAGAGTTAGCCAAGTTTGCATTCAGCTTTACCGCTGTCCTGCAGCCAAACATTTAAAATTCACAGTAAAAGAAACTGTCAAAATGCATAACTATCTTCAGTTTATATAATTCTTTAGAAGTGAAAAATATCATGACTACAATCATTCTTGAAAACCCCCCCTAAGTAATTAGCTTGTACAGACAATTATACTAAAAATACATTTAATCAATTCATAAAAGGAATACAATTAGATTTGAAATTATGAAATTTTTGCGCAATGGAATGAAAAAACCCAAAAACAAACTGTGAACACAAAAATGTTACAATTTATTCTTCTGTGCGTCTCAGACATCATTCTTCACGACCAGCCTCTCTCTCTCCGAGCTACTTGTGACCTCAGTGCTTTCTTGTCGTACCTCCATTTTTTTTAAACAGTGAAAACAGGACTTCTTCTTTAGCTCACTCGTTGTTATGAACCATTTTCACTGTTACTAAAAATGGAGATACGACAGAAAGCACCGAAGTGGCGTACTCACGGTGATCTCCCAGTAGAACTTGCCCAGCACCACGGCCTGTATCTGTCCCAGTCGCAGACGCACGCTGTAGTCCAGGCCATTGGCTGCCGACAGTTTGTTGTCCTGGCTGGCACTGGAGGATTTGTTGTACTTGACCAGCTGGGGGGGGGGGGGGGGGGGAGGGAGCACAAACAGACACGGGATCAGAGAGGAAGTTTTGATGACCACAATGATTCTAAAAAAATTAACGTCTTGAAAGTGTTGAGCTACGACTGCAAAAATTTTAGTAGCAAATAAATGAACACACATTTGTAAAGTCCACAAATACATGAGCCCAGCTGTTTTGGACTGCAGGTGGGCAGAAGTTTAACGGCACATGGCAAAGGTGTATAGCAGTTCCCTCAGTCTTAACCTCAGTCATTCCCGAAGAAGACTTTATGACAAAATGTTGGCCCGTTTCAGCTCCAAAATTCTTTTATTTGTAACACACATTGTTATAATCAGTCCCCTTCTTACCTTTAAATCAAACAGGCTGTCATCTTGAAGCATCAAAATCTGAGAAAAAGAAGTTAGAACAAGCATATCTTAATATACATTCACAAAAAACAAATTTAAAAAGTGGATAAAAAAGTAAAAGTATCAGCTTTTAAGTAGAAACTCAATAAATACAGGAATATAATGATGCCCATGTACGAGTCACAAATATTGACTTAAAAAGGATTCTTCAATGCAAGAAAAATGGACTCATGAATGTTGTTAGGAAAATAAATAGGAAATCAAATACACTGGAAAGAAATAGAAAAACAGCATATCAATGGCCTCGGGTGCAACTATCAAACTTTGAATTTACCGCTGAAGCTTTTAGTTTTAAATAGCATAGAAAAAATAAATCCCATTTTACACCATGTCAATTTATATCCTTGCCATCAGGCAAAAACAAAAGAGCTAAACAGTTGTGAGATCAAAGTTTCTATGTCCAGCAACTAGTTTTAAAAAAATCTTTCCTTCTCCTACAAAAAGTAATATAACTGTCTTCACCAAACTTTATTAGCTTGTGCCCAAGACCATCAACATATCAAAATCCCCGGAAACCATCCTTCCTTCTGGAGAGTAAACAACAGTGTAAGGAGGGAGACACAACAACTATATAATGTTTATATATGTTTACATTTGGGTAGATGGCGCCAGCTGTGCAGTCTCGGATGCTGAGATCTCGGAGTCGGGATCGGACGATCATCTTGGCCGGTCGGGCTATCACACTGCCCTCAAAACCTGGGGGAGGAAAAGTTTATCACTTCAGTTACCACAGGATGCTTGAATTCAAATACTACTACTCATAACTTTTGAATTTGTTATGACTACAGTTGAACTTGCTCTAACGGCCATCTGTTCTAAGGAATCGTCTGTGCAAACAACTACTTCACATTCCTCCTGTTGCTTTTTTAAATGTTTTAATGAAACTGTCAAAGACATCCACCTGTCTAAGATAACATTATTTTCCTTGACGATAAGTGGCCATTCTGGACAATTTCAACTGTTCTTCTTTTTCTGTGTTCACAACAGAGAGCAACCCTCCTCTTCTTCCTCCAAAACTGCACCTGCTGCTCCTACCAACCATCACCTTCACACTGCACCACTTCCACAACAACCACACATGGTGCTGCTACTACCTACCACAACCACAGTCACTATCAACAACCCCCCCCCCCCAACTTCCAACAACTATCACGGTAAATGTTGCAGCTGCTACTACAATCTACTGTAAATAAAACCATTACTCTCTTTACATCTTTCTTTCTCTTTCTCTCTTTATCTTCCAGGTACACCAGAGAGCACAAACCTTTGACCTTGAGTTCTGCCAGGCTGTTGTCCGAGTCAGTCAGTTTGACCGTGAAATTCTCCAGCTCAGCTGAAAAATTCACCTTTGTGCTGTTTAGCGGTAGGCCATCCACTGAAAGAACAGAGAGGGATGAAGTGACTTCAACTGCACAAGTACAGAAAGTATGCTATAAACAAAATGTCTCAATAATTGGCTCTTAGTACATGAAACAATACCCTTCTCTAATGAGAGGGAGGGAGAAACAGAGATTAATATAGATTGTAAAGTGCATAGAGCTCGCTGTTGAGCGGGAATCTGCGCTATACAAATGCTATCTATTATTATTTTCAAGATTTATAACAAGTAACAGTCATTTCTACCATACCAGTGACTACAGAGACCTGAAAAATAATGATATAGTTAGTTATGCTATGACCATGAAGACATGTCCAAGGAAATGATGAAGATTATCCCTCACCCTGATCTGTGATGTTCACGATGCGGTCAGTCAGCGAGGCCCGGTCCTTGAGGCTGATGTCTGAGTTGGTCATCACCGTACTGCTGCTGGTTTTCATATCCAGGTTCTGAATACTGCAGGTGGAGTAGACACAAAGCAACAATACATTTAGGGTATTGATGGTACCTTCTTTGGAAAAGAAAAAAGAAAAAGAGATGTTTTGGTCAAAGATGGTATCTTCTTTGACTAGGAAAAACATGAACAAGTCCAAAGTCTTATACAAAATGCATATTTCCTATAAACTGATGTATTTTGAGGTCTTATCATGGTAGCCAACATTCGTCTTCTTCCCGTGCCAAGACTGAATAAGAGATTTGAGATCATGGTTTGACAACCATTCCTCTGCTTCCATTTTCTATTAAAAAAGAAAACGTTTGTACCATTGTCTTCAAAAGCCAACTGTACTTTACTTTACTTTTTACTTTTCCGATCCAGCGGCCATTTGGGTTCTAGCCCTTCGGTCTGTCGATATGGCAAAGAATTGACAGGTTTTAATCAGCTGTGCTTTGTCGCTGTACAGAGTGTTTCCGATGTCTGGGGAGGCAGGTAGGTAGGTGCTACGCAGGTAACAAAGTGCTGGGCAGTTAAAGAGGTGGTGTGGTACTGTTTCATCCTGGCAGTCGCACAACGGGCAGTCGGGTGGGGTATCCTTGCGGATCGTATTAAGGTAGGAATTTAGTGGTATGTGTTGTGTTCGCAGGCGAAATATCGTGACTTGACAAAAGCCAACAAAACACCTCAAATTATAGCACACATTGCAACATTTCAAATAATTTATTTGTCAGAAAATACATGATTTAACACACAAAATACCTAAAAATATTTAATAAAAAAAAAAGTGAATATGCACAAGTCCTTACATCTGACTCTTGCCCTGACTACAGACCTGGAAAGAATTCCCTGTGCAAACACGTTGAGGTAGATCATGCTGGACTGGTCAAACAGTGCAGACATCGACTGGACCTTGACCTTGATAGCATGTTCCACGCCCCCATAATACGTAGCAAAATCTGGACAGTCTGCCTCAACCTGGGAAAAGCAGAAAAAGGGATGTGTTGGTTCCTTTTTGTTTTATTACCATAAATATGTAACTCCTACCCATTATAAAGTAAAACTATATTGGCACACATTAATAAAAACTACAAAACTCTCCAAAAAGATGATTTAATTATGCAATCATAGACATATATATGTAGATAGAAACACAAAGAAAAACAGCCACGCATTTAAAGACACCAATAAAAGACAAAAGCATTCTAGCACACACAGACACACTCATACACATACAAACACATTCTCACGCACGCGTGCACACACACGCACACACAAACACACACACACACACTCATACACACACACACACACATCCAGCGACAGACCTTGCGGTACATAACAGAGACCAGGTTGCTATTGCCAGCGGTCAGCGTACTCAGAACCTCCATATACTCCCCGGACTGACCTGAAAGAATAAAAAAAACCAAAAAAAAATTAGACATGTGATTGGTCATTTAGAATGGTGGAGTATCATTTATTCTAATAAGACTACATTTTTTTTTCTTCTCTTAGTAAGCGTTTCACAGCACTTGCAACACAATAAGATCATATAAATGCCGAAGATTAGATGTTATTATTTTTCTTTAGTAGAGGCTTTACGGCATTCGCAACTGCATAAGGTCATATGAGCGCCAAGGGGTGGATGTCAAAAGAGAAGTCCTTACAGGGAATCAGACTTACTCTGCCCACCTCTATAGCTTCAACAGCACAAAGTCTACTTCGACTATCAAGGCACCCCAGAAATACCGGGTCACAAGAGTGTGACAAACATACAAAAGAAGTAGAGGAAAATGACGATAGTAAGGATTAGGAAAGAAAAAGCAGCAGTTCCCTTTTGTAGTTCAGGCACAATTATGAGCATGACATTGTTGAATCAGCCCATTTACAATTCTACTGTGCATAAGAACGAGAAATTCCCTTTGGGAATGGCCTAAAGACACTTCAGTCAGTGGCACCGCCCTGGGGGGGTTAAGATTAGATGTGTTACAAGAGAGTAACAAACACAAAAAAGAAAGAGGGGAGATAAAGATGATAGACCTTTGATAGGGAAGAAGAAGCAAACCACAACAGAGCACCCGTCAACCACCCACTGACAGGAGTGTAAAAGCTCTGCAGTTAGAAAGCAATTCAAGTGTATAGGTCATGAGACCATGGACAGACATACAAGTTCCTCCACAAACGCTCATATATCAGGTTTACGAAAAAAAATGAGCAATTCAAAAGAGTGTATTTTTACTTACTCTGTACATCAGGGTCAAACAGAGTTACTCATGAACCCTGCAACAGCAACAATATACACACTCAAAGATCAATACGCTCACTGACCAACACACTCACTGACCAACACACTCACTGAACAACACACTCACTGAACAACACACCCACAGACCAACACACTCACTGAGCAACACACTCACTGACCAACACACTCCCTGAGCAGCACACTCACTGACCAACACGCACACTCACTGACCAACATGTATCTTGTCCACAAGCTGTATCCCGCCCAGCGTAGCGTACGCCGTGTATCCGTGTACGGTGAGAGCTGAGTCGACCTTGAGCCGATCAACGCGGAACATCAGGTACGCCTTCTCCTCTTTGTCCATCTCCTGGAAGACACAAAGAGGACAAAGCATTGGGTCAAAGACAATGACTGGACAAAGCATTGGGTCAAAGACACAAAGAGGATAAAGCATTCAGGCGAAGGTTATCACACGGACAAATGGGACATTATAGAGGCTTAACTTCAAATTATGAACTTACAAAAATGGTGAACTCACAATTTTGCTGAAATTCACAATCGTATTTAAATGAGTTATAGAGCTGAAGTCACAGTAGGAAAGCTTAGGCATACATACAACTGCAAACACACCGCAACAAAAACAAATACACACATGAACACCAGCAGTTGTATAACTTGTTTGTGTTGCTGGTGCTGTAAAACTCTTACAAAAACACGAACATCAAAACACCTTCCATATCCCCACATCACCACCCACTTCTCACATCACCTTCGATATCACATCCTACATCCCAACATGACCTCCCACATCCCTACATCATTCCCCCACACCCCCATAACACCTCTTTCATCCTCACATTACCTCCCACATCCCCACATCATTTCCCATCCCCTACATTCCCATAACACCTCTTTCATCCCCACATCACATCCTATATCCCCGCACTACCTCCCACCTCCTATATCCCCCAATCACTTTCCACCTTCCATATCCCCAAACCACCTCCTTCATCGAAACATCACATCCCGTATTACCACATCACCTCCCACATTACTTCCCACATCACTTCCTACATCACCTCTAACATCACCTTCCACATTTCTTTTTTTTAATTAATAAGATGAATATTTGGAATAATTTTCTTTAGTCAGAACACAACGTTTCATGCTACTGTTGTATGTTGTACTGTATTGTAAAGCGCTCAGAGCCTGTGTACTTTATTCGGGGTTGAGTGCTATATAAATGTCATTTATTATTATTATTATCCCCAAATCATATCCCACACCCCCACACCCCATCCCACGCCTCACACAACTGACCTTGGACAAGTTGACCACCAGCTCCCCCAACGACATCCTCATCAGCATGTTGATGGTGTTGGCCACAGAGGCGTTGTCGTCCACCGGCTTGATCACCAGCATACTGGAATGAGAATTGTAAATGTTTTACGTCTCTGTCGACACAATTTGGATTACACTGGAGGAAGTCAAGTGTGAAATTATTGCATGTGTGTGTGCGAGTGTGCGTGTGTGTGTGTGTGTGTGTGTGCCTGAAAGTGTGTGTGTATGTGTGTGCATGAAAGTGAGTGTGTATGTGTGTGTATGTGTGTGCATGCAAGTGTGCGCATGTGTGTGCGTTTGTGCATGAAAAAGTGTGTGTATGTGTGTGCATGCAACTGTGCACATGTGTGCGCGTGTGCGTGTGTGTGTTTTGATATATTTGTGAGTGTCTAATATTCAGTGTGTGTGTGTGTATGAATCTGTATGTGTATCCATAGCGAAAACACACATGACATCCACCCCTGAGAACACAACACAGGCCACAATCTCACAGCCAACAGTTACGTACTCTGACAGTTTGTCCAACTCTTCATCTGAGTAGTCCGAGGCAGAGTAGAACGGCTCATCTCCTGAAACAGAAGAGGAAAAAAAAAATGGCTTAAGTTTTATTTGAGTAAAGAGAAGAACATTAACACCATAAATATCAGAAAGAAATCTAGAGAAATGTTGATTAAAGGCACAAAAAATGAAAATTTTCAGTTTCCAAGGGCCCTCAAGCTATGGAAGTCACCAAATTTTGGCAGCCATTTTCTCACTAATTTTACCTCTGAAACCAGGCTAGCCCCCTCACCTTCAATTGTAAACATTATTCATCTCAACTTATGTTCACGATATATGAATTTTTTTAAAATCGAAAGATAGACGAAAGAACAAGCTTTAACACGATATCAATAACTCAACATGCCTAAAAATTGACGAGTGCTTGATTCCACTATGTCGTGACACATTTTATATTCTAATTGCTACATCACAAACAATGGTAGTCTATAATTATCTTTTCTCTATTCTGAGAGACGAACGAACAGATTTGCAGTCATACCTGTAGTGTACATCAAGGTCGGAACTTTGCTCTGGGACCTGCGGAAGGCCGAGTCCCGTCGGTCAACGACTTTACGTCCCAGGACTGACCTTCGGATGGTTCTCAAGGTCACCGGGTCAGGGTCGATCTGAGCTTCGGAGATATCCTGGTGAACAAGTTTGGTTTGATGTTTAAGTAATGAGCAGTACATTGATGCAATGACGATAAATAATTGAGAGAAAAGTGGATAGAAAAGACAGATGAAAAGGAAGAAAAGACATGAAAAGAAAAAAAGGAAGACTTATCAGAGGCACTCTCCAACTACCAGTTTTCTGATGAACAGTTCAGAAAAGAATAAGTGCATAGACTGCGTATGTGTTTGTTTGTTTGTTTTTTCTAACCTCAAAACACAAGTATAGACACACACAGACACACCCACCCTCCCACACACCCACACACCCAACCACACACCCAACCACACACACACAAACACACTCACCAGGTGTATAGGTGCGAGTGCTGTTCCACCTCCCATCCCATCCACCATATCCTCTCCTATGGTAGCCATGCTAGTGCTGGTAGGCACCGGAAAGTTCCGGAAGAACGCGGCCATGAGCAGCATACGCTTGTCCGAGATGTTGACCTCGAGGGATGGGACCTTTGCCTCCATCTTGTGTCTGTGGAAGAAATGGTTTACTTTCTTTACTTTTTCCGGCTTGTGTTATCTTCTGGTGTTGAGGGGAAAAGCAAACATCTTTCTCTCGTTTGTTGTATCGTCCGCTGCATGGTTATATGGTTTTTATTATTATTGCCAAATGTTTCTCTGACCCCCCTAAAGAAGAAATAGCACCAGACGAAAATAAAGGAAAGCTCTCAATATTTGAAAAAGAAGGACTGAATGACTGAAAGAATGAATGAATGAATGAATGAATGAATGAATGAATGAATGAATAAACGAATGAATGAATGAATGAATGAATGAATGAATGAATGAATAAACGAATGAATGAATGAATTCAAGAAATGTGGAAAAAAGAATGAACTGTAGAAGAGAAACAAGAGTGCTAGTTGAGCTGAGAGCACCACATGGAAAATGTGAAAATGAATAAATAAAAAAATGAATCAAGGAATGGATGAACGAAATAATGAATTATCAAGCAAGATAAATAAAATAATGAACACCTGCAGAAGTGGGAGCCCCAGGTGGTAATGAAATAGAGTCAATTATACTTTCTTCAGGTTTAAAGGGTTAACTCTTTAGACCCTGAGTTTTTTTCACCATTTTCTGGAGTTTTTTCTGCAGTCACCTAAACCTGGTGCACTATGTCTCATTATAACCCTAAAAGCTTGCCTCCAACTTCTAAATGTCGGAAATAGAGGCTTAATAATTGCTACAAAGCAAGAATCGGGTCGGGAATAGTTCAGAAAAACAAGCCAAAACTGGCACTAAATGAAACGAGACAGTTGTCACTACTATCGGACGCTCCCCGCGTCAGATTAGGAACAAGGTTATTACCGCAGGACGCTGGGACGATGGGGTTTAAAGAGTTAAATATCACCAGTAAAAAGGATTAATCTACATCAGTATAAAGGGTTAAACAACACCAAGGGGAGTGGGACCCACACACCTGGGCAACTGTGTGAAATCCGGCTTGACCGCATTGAAGAAAGTGACCAGCAGCTGGACACTGGGCAGTATGTGGAACTGGGAGTTTGGCTGGATCTGTGCTGTGTGCCAGTCATCTCCGGAGTCGGCCAGAAGGACTTTGACGTCGCTGATCTTGATATTGAACTGGTCGTAGAGGCGGGACTCGATCTCAGACATTGTGGCATCCTGTGGAGTGTGGAGGGAGGGACATTATGAGGTGGTGGTGGTGATGGTGGTGGTGGTAGTGAGGAGGGATAGGGGAGGGAGGGTGGTGGTGGTGGTTGTGATGGTGGCGATGGTGGTGGTGAGGAGTCGGAAGGAGTGAGTGAGGGTAGGGGAAGGTAGGGGAGGGGGTGTAATCAGTTGTTCTTTTTTTGCTGAAAGAATTGATGTCGATAAGCTTTAACGTATTCACAACCACACTTCAGGTGCATCTCCGTACCAAGAGTGCATTCATAAGAAGGAGTATTGTTTTTAAGCCACCTTATGGGGCTCAAGAGATCAATTTTTGAACAATAGGGAATATTGACATTTGTACGCATCTGAACACCCCCCCCCCCCTCAACCCCAATGACTTTCAAAACCCAGTAATGCTAACATTTCAGAAGCTGTGTCAAAATGAAAACGCTTCCAGTGCAAGTGCAGAGACTGTATTTATGTCACAAACAAGTTTTTGCTCAGCAAATTATGGTCCATGCTTTAGACAAATATATATCAACAGTTCATGTTTGATTAAAATATCAGCTGCACATCAACACAATAACAGACAGCTTATATTGAGAAAAAGTAAGACACAAACACGCATAAACATCAGAGGGAAAGAAAGAAAGAAAGAAAAAAGAAGTAGGAACTACTAGTAGCACGCAAAAACCAGCCGCATTCATCAGCAAGTAACATATTATTGTGAAAAAACATTCAGCATTACCTCAAGGGACACGTCCTTTGGCTGCAGTTCGCTCTCAATTCTCAACGTGCCAAGATCAATGATCAACACATTGCCTCCCCTGAGAAACCGAGAAAAACATCTCAAGTAAATGCAAAAATTGAGCTGATAAAGAGGGCAGATGAAAGAAAGGGGAGATATAATAGGGAAACGTAGAAAATCAAAGTGGATAGGACACACATTAAGAAAAATAACAGTAAGCATTATCAAAGAGGTGGTGAGATGGGTCAGAGAAACATAGAGAGGCAAAGAACAATACTGTGGAGAAAGGAAAAGGCAGATGGTTAAAAAGGTTTAAAAAACCCAACACAAAAACAACAGAAAAAAACCCAAGACGAATCTGGATACTACTGGACTAAGATGTATGCCTCAAATGAATTTGGAGATGAATTGCTGAGGGATAGAGAGATAGATGAAAAGGGGGAGAGAAAGAGAGAGAGAGAAAGAGAGAGAGAGAGAGAGAAAGAGAGAGAGATATATATATATATATATATATATATATATATATATATATATATATATATATATATAGAGAGAGAGAGAGAGAGAGAGAGAGAGAGAGAGAGAGAGATAGAGAGATAGAGAGAGAGAGAGAGAGAAGGGAGGGAGAGAGAAGGGAGGGAGAGAGGGAGGGAGAGAAGGAATGAGAGGCTAGGAGATTTAAGGTAAATTGTGTGTGTAGGTGTGCATGCATCCAACCCTTTCTGTCCTTTTCTGTCCCCTTCTGACCCAACAATTTTGTACTTCTAAATCATGTACAAGACATATTTGTAAAAAAGCTGCTACAGCTAAACAGTCTTTCTCTGCCAGTCCAACCAACAACTAATAAAGCCCCACCAGACACAGACACCTGGTAGTGAGCAGTGAGTACTCACCTGTGTAATGTCCCGTACTCTGGCACCACGATGTAGGGTGAGCGCATGTTGAGGGCAATGTGCATGGTCTGGATGGGGAGAGGGGAAGGGAAAGGGGGGGGGGGGGTGAGGGTGTGTGGAGAGAAGAGAGATATATGTCAACGGATTAATTGTACTGTAGAGAAGAACGGGATTGTCGGACAAGGGATGTGGATTTCAAAAACAGATACCATGACAAGATACCCACCCTCACAACAGTTCCATTCTTTATCTCATTTCACCCATTTTGTTGGGGTTTAAAAAAACAATTGTAAAGGAGAAGCACATGGTCACTTTAAGAGCCATCTAGTGCAAGGAAAAAAGTAAGGTAGAACAAAAACACTGGAGGAGAAGAAAAGGAAGGCCTATCCTAAAATACTCAGGACCAAAACAAACGACTATCAAGTAGAAACTGATCGCTACGGTAACACCCCCCCCCCCAGCCCAATACAATATACTCATTTCCACTGGTTCTATCTAGCTCATCTCCCCCATCCCTCTTCTGTTCATTCATTTAGGTTCTATCCCTCTCCATCATTTTGTACCCATCCTCTTTAAAAAATACAAAAAACCCAAGGCGAAACAAGACAAACCAGCCCGATCCCTCCCTCCATAAAAAAACCCTAAAAAAAAAACCCAAACAAAAACAAACAAACAATAAACCATCCTCCCCGGCAAAAAAACCTTCAAAAAAACAAAAAAAAGCAACAAAAAACAAAAACAAAACAAAACAAAAAACCCCCCAAAAAACGACCTACACCCTCTCCACCTCTTGTGGCTAGCCTCAATGATGAACCCTGAGACAACAGACACCATAAAACAAAGAAAACAACAAACAGCAAGACACAAACAGCCAAAACCCATACACCCTCCACTTCTAGTGGCTTGCTTTATCAATGATGAACACTGTAACCAAAGATACCACTAACCAGACAATAAACAAAACCACAGACAACATCCAAAACAAGAAAAACAAAAAACCACAGACACCAAACAAAACAAGAAAAACAAAACAAAACCACAGACATCAAGCAAAACAAGAAAAACAAAACAAAACCACAGATATCAAACAAAACAAGAAAAACAAAACAAAACAGCAGACATCAAACAAAACCACAGACAATAAACAACAAGGTATGTGGCCTGGGTGTGCCCACCCTCACCGTGTGCATCTGTATAGCGTGCTGCAGACCTGCCCGGCTGTACTCTGCCACAGTGGTCAGTGTGTCCACGGCCGCCGTCTTGAAGTCCAGACCCCCCTGGGGCAGCTGGAAGAAGGCTGTCACCTCCGAGATGGAATGCTGGGGGGGGGGGGGGGGAAGACAAAAGGGTGAAAGTTTAGTTCTAGTAAGAGTATTACGGCACTTGCAACAGTCTAGGCCTATTTGGGGTAGCTGGAAGAAAGTTGTCACCTCCGGGGTGGAGGCAAAAGAGAAAATGGAGAAAGTTTAGTTTTATTACGAGTTTTTTTTTTAGTAAGAATTTAACGGCATTTGCAACACAATAAGGTCATATAAGAACCGAAGATCAGAGGTGTTACAAAACAGTAACAAACACAAAAAAGAAGGAGGAGAGATGAGGGCGATAGATGTTTGATAGGAAAGAAGGAGCAAGCCACACTAGAGCACCCACCAACCATCCACTTAGTAAGAGTTTTACGGCACTTGCAACACAATAAGGTCATTTAGTGTCAAAAACATAAACCTGTGGAGCCCTCAGTGTAAACACAATACAAAAGTCTTTGCTCATTGTTATAGACACAAAATGTAACAGTCTTATACAGAAGCTCATTATATATCTAAGATACAAAAGCCTTCACACCTCTTGAAAAACACAAGACTCAATAGTCTTTACACCTCTTGAAAAACATAAGACTCAAAAGTCTTTACACCTCTTGAAAAACATAAGACTCAAAAGTCTTTACACCTCTTAAACACCATAAAGCAGGAACACTGTTGTATCTCATTGTAAAGTATTTATGAAATCAGGACACAAAATCCTTCACATCTCTTCAAAAACAAAGCAGGAACCATTTTACCTCATATTATTGCCTTTACACCTCTTCTTTACAGCTCTTCAAAACCGTTGGACATAAAAGCCTTTACACCTCGACAAAAATAAAGCAGAAGACTGTTGCACCTCATCGTAAACTATACAAAAATACAGGACAAAAAAGCCTCGACACCTCTTCAAAACCCATAAAGCAGGAACATGGTTGTACCTCACGGCAAATTATTTATGAACACAGGTAACAAAAGCCTTTACACCTCTTCAAAACCATAAGACACAGAATTCTGTATATCTCTTCAAAACCATAAGACACAGAATTCTGTACACCTCTTCAAAACCGTAAGACACAGAATTCTGTACACCTCTTCAAAACCACAAGACACAAAAACCTTAAGACTTCTTCAAAACCACAAAGCAGGAACGTGGTCGTACCTCGTCATAAACAATCTCCACCGGCTGCACGTTCATGTTGAGGGAGTAGTCAGCCTCCGTGTAGAGCGGGTTCGACTCAAAGTCCACCGTAAACACCTGGTTCACTGACGGGGCTGGAACACATATACAGACAGAGAACATTTTATCTTTAGTGAACACCGATTTGTGAACCGTGATGACAAAATGAGTTACTTCTCGCAAGCCACAAATGGAGATATTGGCCAAAAATCAACACTAAGGTCAAATTTGTAGAATTTCTATTGATGTCATATTCTTCAGCTATAACATTTCTTTGATTATTTCATACTCATAAATGGTAAAAACTTCACCTATAAGCGTGATGTATCAATTTCCGTACGTCTTGAATCAGAGAAGTGGCTCATTTTGTCGGCACGCTTCACATTTAGTATTAGTTACAGTTTTATAGCACTTGTAACACAATAAGAAGTGGCGTCGGTGGCCTTGTGGTTAGGCTACCGGACTCGTAATCGTGAGATTACGGGTCCAGGGGTTCGAGCCTCAGCTCGGTCCAACGTTGTGTTCTTGGGAAAGGTACTTTACACAAATTTCCTACTTGGTTCGGTCCTTTCGGAGATGGACGTTAAACTCAAAGGTCCTGCCTCTTAAATAACCTAACAGTGTTCTGTCTCTTAAATAACCTAACAGTGTTGATAGGGGCGTTAAACCCATACCAAAGAGAGTAACAAACACAAAAAGGAAAGAGGAGAGATAACGAAAATAGATACTTGAAAGGAAAGAAGGAGCAAATCACACCAGAGCGCCCACCAACCACCTACAACCACAGATTGCACTGAAATAAAATCCCAATTTCAAGATAATAGTCCATCATCATTCTAAATACTTGTATTTATGAAGTGCAGAGGATTTCAAATGGAGATGAACAGTAAACAAGTTTGAAAACCTGAATAATATATTCCTTACTCCTCCCCCAATCCTCAAAACCATCATCATAATAATTTTTTTAAAGACTCTAAATTAGTGACTTTATCCTTTTGTCTCAACATAAAACTGATATAAAATCTACACAATACATCATGTAGTGCTGCATTTTGTACCTGTCGGTATAGGCCAGGCCTTGGGTTGAACAGGAAAAGGTTAAAGCAGAGGAAGATAGGACTAACGCTAACACTACTTAAATGCAATCCCACATCATCACTCATCACCACCATAATTTCTAAAATCATCACTGCTCTCTGACCAATGACTTACATCTATAATCCTGGAATCTCTATCTGTAACAGTTACTTGTCATACTAAGTATGCACGTAATACACTATTGGACACTATCATACTCTCTTTTTTCTATTAATCAGATGACGTCAATCTATATATATAATTGCGAACAAGTGGATGGTTGTTTTCTTTTGCTGAAAAAACTATGGAACGTAGAACCATGAAAAAATTACTGAAGGTAGTTCAAAGACCAAGCTAAGTTTCTATCAATAGGTAAGAACTTGCATTCGCCTAAAAAAATTAGAAAAATAGAAAACACCATTGGGTGTTTACGCTTTTCCTGTTCGTCATTTCAATGCAGTGTTCAATGCAGTGTTCAAGACATAATATTTCGTTATCCATGATATAAAAAATGCTCTCCCGCCAGAAATAAATCTTCTTACAAGCCATCGTAATCAAGTAAGGCTTCAGTTCACTTGCAGTGCGCACAGTACCCACAAAAACTTGACGATCGATTCTTCTGAGTCTGTTCATCGAACGCGGTACCCAGCTAGTCTTATATAAATGGACAAGGGATTAAAAACAGAAGGAAAAGGGTTTAAGGTGTGTACTCACCATACACTCCGATGTCAGAGGTCAGGACAGGGATGAGCTCGTGCTCGATGGAAGCACCTTCAATGACAAAACTTTCCGTGTTGCAGGAGATTCTGAAATAAAAGCAAAGTAACCAATCCATCAACAATTTATCTATAGAGACAGCAGGTGGGTGGTTGGCGGGTACTCTGGTGTGGTTTGCTTCTTCTTTCCTATGAAACATCTATAGTCCTTATCTCCCCTACTTCTTTTTTATGTTTGTTGCTCTCTTGTAACACCTCTGATCTTCTGGCGCTCATATGACCTTATGCAGTTGCGAGCGCCGTTAAACCTCTACTAAAACTGACTAAAACTAAAGACACAGCAGTCATTCAATGTTTACGATACCGAAGGCTCATAGAATGAAAAACCCTCTAATACTGCACCAGTTTAAAACGCTGAAACCGAGGTGAAATTTGTAAAAATTAAAAATATCTTGGCAGCCCAAGAAATACACTCTAAAAATTCATAGAGGTTCATCAACCATTCAGCTATCATATAGAGTGACTTTCTTTGGTATTTACTTCAGTGCAGTGCGTCCATTTATTGTTTAATTATGTTTATTGTGCCTGGTTGCGTCAGTGATAAAAGTTGCCAGCGGTAGTGAGCTCATTCCACGGCCTGGTGACTTAGGTTGGCGACGGTATTGTAAGTGTTAAGTCTGGGTGCTGTTTTAGTGACTTTATCCGTTTGTCTCAACATAAAACTTATATAGAATCTAGGCAATACATCATGTAGAGCTACATTTTGTATCTGCCAGTCTAGGCCAGGTCATGGTTGTGGTTGGTCTTTACGCCGTACCTGAACGCGTTTCCTCCTGGTCGGTTCTCCCAGGTGGACAGTAAGTGGGTCAAGGACACCTGGAGAATCTTCTTGCTGTAGTTGACCAGGGACAGACAACTGCTCTTGAGAATCACCTGGATCTTTTGTGCCACATACTAGGGGAGGGAAGAGGGGGTGGGTATAAGTAAAGAGAAGCACATTCATGAAATAAGGTTAATTAATTAAGGGAAGGGAAAGAGTAAGACAGACAGGAACAAGAGAATCACCTGAAGAGATACTCTGAAAGAGAATGATGGGCCATGGGAAAGATCTGTCTCTCTATGTCATATTCTCTCTGTCTCCCCCCTCCTCTCTCTCTCTCTCTCTCTCTCCCTGTGTCTCTCTCTCTTAGTCCTTCCCTCTGGTTCTCTCTCAAACATACAACAAACAAAAATTCCTCCCATTCATACACTAAAAAAAAAAAAAAGCCACTTTGTGTATGTTGACAAGTGATAAATCGGTTAAAACTCCATTTGAGAACAACAATCTGTGTACCCTCGATGTTTGAATTTGAAAAACACTTCAGCCAGTAGACAAACAAAAACACTTACTTTCTTTGGGTAGGACAAAACTTTTGCGTTTTCATCGTATCCAATTCCTGCATAGAGTTTCTGCTTCTCCTCAGGGGTCAAAGTTGACAGCCAATCTTCTGCAGAAGTAAGAAAAAACCCCCCAAAACAGTCACCATATCAAACGCTTAAGAAAAAGAATACATTCATGTTTTATACCGTTTTAAAATAAGAAACGGTTACATTAGCAGCTTGAATACAGTATCCTCTTTTAAGAACAAAAACCATATTTTGTGACACCGACTCACATTTTCATGACAGTAACGAGACTTGTTATTATGACTACAGTGACATCGACAAGAGAGTCTTTTTGGCATTAAGGATTCAACTTTGACAATGGAACGTCACTGAATTTTGTATTTAGAACTTTTCAAATTGTAATTAGGTGTGCTTATAATCCTGTTGTAGTTGTTTTTTTCAGACGGAATAAAAGAGTCACAAGTGTAAAAAAAAACAACTTACTTTTGTTGGGTTGGTCCACCTCAACCACCTCCTCCTCCTCCTCCCCCCAGATCCAACTGAACCACCCACTCCTCTTCTTCACAGAATGCCGGGCTCTCTCCGGTGCCTCGCGGGCAAACTGGGGATACACACAAACAAATCATTTTTTAAAAAGATTTTTATTTTTAAAAAGAAGGTGATTTTTACACCCCCATCAACACAATTTAGATCATTTAGGTGGCAGGGCCAAAGCCAATGTGTGGTGATAGGGATACAGCATCCCAAACCTCTCTGCTTCTCTTTCCTTTCTCTCTCTCTCTCTCTCTCTCCTACTCTCTCTCTTTCTCTCGCTCTCTCTCTTTCTCCCTCTCTCTCTCCCTCCCTCCCTCCTTCTCTCTTCTCCCCCCCCCACCCCACTCACCTTTGGCTTGGCCTGCTCCCATGCAATCAGTATGTTAGTCACATCCAAACCCTCCTCCAACTGAGTAAGCTTTCCTCTCCTCCCCCTCTTCTCTCTCTCTTTCT
>NW_004798270.1:50310-51382 GCF_000002075.1 Aplysia californica | reverse complement strand
AGAGAGAGAGAGAGAGAGAGAGAGAGAGAGAGAGAGAGAGAGAGAGAGAGAAGACAGACACATACGGATGAGTAGAAATAATAGACAATAATAGATTGGACTTCTGTTATTCATTTCCTTGCTTGAAAGTAAGTTCTCAACATTTTACAATGTAATACCCACTTGTTTGAATGAATGCAAAGACAAAAACAGACAGACAGACAGACAGACAGAGAGACAGACATCCAGACATCCAAACAGACAAATAGACAGACAGCCAACCAGACATCCAAACAGACAGACAGACAGACAGACAAACTAAACAAAATGGAGAAAAAGATGTAGAAGAGATTAGCAAGAGTATACTTTATAAGCACAGTGAGTCACATGTTGACATCTGTTGACATCCTCCATGGCAGAAAAAAAAAAATTGATTGTATCTTAAGCAGATTGAGGATCGAATAACTTTATATGATTACAAATAACTTCAAACTGACTAAGCCTTCTCCACATCAAACCTCAGAGTCAAAAAAATGTAATCAAACCCGGTAATATTTTCTTCACTGCTGGGTCAATGCATATGTAAGCCTGCTGGAGTACACATAGATTGTTGTTTAGAAATTGTTTTAGAGTACCTCTGGTGACCGCGCCCCCCCCCCCCATCCTCCCCTTTTTGCCCTTATTCCCCCAGTCCTCATTCTTGCATGTAGATCTATCTATGTGCAAAGCACAGCTTGCAGTCACGGGCTAATCAAGAATAAACTACTACTGAATGTGTGTGTGTGTGTGTTTGTGAAAGAGAGAGTGTGTGTGTGTGTGTGAGAGAGAGAGTGTGTGTGTGTGTGTGAGTGTGTGTGAGTGTGTGTGTGTGTGAGTGTGTGTGAGTGTGTGTGTGTGTGAGTGTGTGTGAGTGTATGTGTGAAAGTGTGAGTGTCTGTGTGTCTCTCTCTGTGTCCGTCCGTCTGTCAGTCTGTGAAATCTATGTACTTATCTATCGATATACTGCATGTAGATATGTATGTGCAAAGCACAGCTGACACACAGGAGCTAATCAAGAATAAACATTGCTGTGTGTGTGTGTGTGTGTGTGTGT
>NW_004798270.1:47029-49169 GCF_000002075.1 Aplysia californica | reverse complement strand
CACACACACACACACACACACACACACACACACACACACACACACACACACCTGTGTTCTTTGATCTTGCTCCAGGAGTAGGGACGGATAATCTCCTCCACTATGGCCGTGTACGCGTACTTCCACCACGCCTTCGGGCTGACCTTGAGACTCACGTTGGGGTGGTACTTGCGGTACCGCTGGTTGATCCTCATCAGCTGGAAGGAATCTTTTAGGTTGATCAAGTTCAGGAACTGGGAACAGAAGAGACATTGATGGAGTTGAGATTCATCTTTTTTATTTACGTCCACTTTCTCCTTTTCCTCTTTTTTCCACCTTCCCATATCTCTTTATCTCTCTCCTTCTTCTTCTGCTGCCCCCTTCCTCATCCCCCCTGCAACCTCCATTCACTCACTTGTTGCACTGATTACACCTCTCTTCTTCTTCTTCTTTCCTACCTCCTTCATCTTCCTCTCCAACTTCCTCCCCTTCTCTCTCATCTGTTGCATAAACAGTATTAGCTTTCAATTTCTCCTCCTCCTCCTCTTCTTCTTCTCCTCCTCCTCCTTCTTCCTTTTTTTTTTCTTCTTCTTCTTCTTCTTCTTCTTCTTCTTCTTCTTCTTCTTCTTCTTCTCCCCTTCCCCTCCACCCCCTTCATCCTCCCTCTGCCCTCCCGTCACCAGTTGCCTAGACAGCAGTATCTCTCTCCTTCTCCTCCCCCTCTTTCCCTCCCCTCCCTCTCTTCCTTCCCCCTTCCTCTCCCTCCTCCCCCCCCCCTCACCTGTTGCCTAGACAGCAGTATCTCCACCTCCTCCACAGTAAAGTCCATGAACAGTTTGGGCAGTGTGAAGCTGTTGTCTGTGTTGAGGATGAGTCGGGCCTGGGCGGCCACTGGCTCCATGACTGGGGGAGGGCAGAAGGGAAAAAGGTCAGTCTAGGGTCAAGGTCAAAGAGAGGGTCGAACACACATTTAGACTTGTGCACGTTCACAAAAATAAACTTTCCCTCAAAAACATGAATTTGTACATTTAAATCCCACACACACACTTTCTCTTTGTTTCTCTGCTCTCTCTTTCTCTCCATTTCACACACATGCACACATACACTTGGTCTTGAGCATACACTCAATAAACTGATAATTTAAACATGTACACACACAGATGTTCGTACATCTACTCACATATGCACCCACACACATACACAAATACTCACAAAAATACACTCACCCACTTACTGAAATACGCATACAAACACACATATGCACCCACACAAAGATCCCTCCTCATGAAAATAAATAATACAAATCATCAACTCACTGAAATCCAACTCCTCTTCAAAAATGCTGTGAGAGTCAATTGATATCCTGAGCAAATTCTGAAAACCAAAAACAACAACAACAACATCACTACAAACACAAAGTTGATTACAATTATTATCAGACTGCTAGCTAAATACAAAAAATTAGAAAATTTTTCAGGAGCAAAGTGCAATGCTGACATTAAAGAACAACAACCTTGAATACATGGGTAGTATTGCAAACAGACATATCTCAAAGGCCGCCAAAACTGACTTATGTCTGTATGGAATACTGCCCGCGAATAGCTCTTTTGGCTAAATTCAAACAAGAAAGTAACAATTTTTTAACATCCCTCAGATTCATGAGAACAATATTAATTTCAAGGGCTATCAGTACATTGTCAAAGTGACGACAAACACAAAAGAATGACCATCATCCACCTCAGCGGTTACTCACTCTCTCCCTCACTCACTCACCCTCCAGCCGTCTGTGTTGAGTCTGGACTTAAGCAGATGTTGCTCGGGGACGTAGGGTGTCCAGTACAGCGACAGCTCGTCCATCTTCAGCATCTGAGGACACAAAGAAACACATTTAAAAAAACCTTCACATTATTTATTTCTTTATATTAGAGGGTTTTACGGCGCTCACAACTGCCTAAGGTCATATGAGCGCCAAGGGGTGGGTGTCAACAGAGAAGTCTTTACAGGAATCAGACTTATTCTGCTCACCTCTCTAGCTTCAACAGCACAAGGTCTGCTTCGAATATCAAGGCACCCCGGAAATAGCAGGTCACAAGAGCGTGACAAACATACAAAAGAAGTAGAGGGAAAATGACAATAGTAAGGATTAGGAAAGAAAAAGCAG
>NW_004798270.1:44908-46822 GCF_000002075.1 Aplysia californica | reverse complement strand
TCACAACATTATAAGACGACGTGAAATGAGACAGAGATCTACACATATCATCTATCATGCAGAACAGCGAATGCCTATACATCGCCTTCCTTCCTTCTCCCTAACAACAAACAAATAAACAAACACACTTGAAAAGGAACACACAAAATTATATAATGAAAGAAGGTGAAATAGAAACCATGATCAATGCATGTTGTCATCTATAATAATAATAATACTATACGAAATTTCCATAGCGCTCAGCCCCAATGAAAAAGAACCCAGGCACTGAGTGGTTTACAAATACAATAGCAACACATAAACAGTACATTTTGTTCTGACATACAGAACTACACATACCAATCCACCCCCAGCCCCCTCTCTACTCTGTCCGCCTCTCTTATCAAAATATAAGAGTCCACCACACAAAAATAAATAAATACAAGTGAAAATGCTTTAATACATGAACAATCCATTTTGACCACTGTTACTACCATCATTTTCAAGATGACGATGATGATGATGATGATAATGGTGATGATTGCTACATATATCATCTAATTATTATTTGTGATTATTATTATCATCGTTATAATCATCATCATCACAATTATTATCATCCTTATTATTTCATTATTATCATTGTTATTATTATTATTATCATCATCATTATCAGAGCTTCCCCATTGGTTGTGGCTGTCTTCGTTGAGAATGGTACTCCCCATCGTGAAGGGGACGGCTTGCCACTTTGAGTACCCACCATGTAGAGCTAAGTACCAGCACCTGGAAGACGTGTATTCTGGGTACTCCAATAAGCGGGAACAAAAATCTATCACATGTCGCTGGGACCAGGTTGAGCTAGCGAGACTGCGGTCGGACCATCATTGGAGCTTAGGATGCTATAAGAACTTTGTAAATGAAGAGCTCAGTATATGTTGCCGAAGAAGCAACCATGAAAAGGAGGATGGCAAACATATGTTTGAATATCCAGGAACAACGGCAATTCGAATGGAGTTATTTGGACGAGTGGAGGTGCCGTTAAGCATATTGACAATGAAGCCGAAAAAGAGCCTCGCTCTCGCTCTAAGATTTCTTTGTGGAGTCCGCCAGGCCCATTAACGAAACAAACAAAATCATCATTATCATTGCTATTCTCACCTTGTGCATCATGTTGGGCATGGCCTCTGACCCCCGGGGCTCCCAGTGTGAGTCCGTGGTACACACCAGGAGCTGTTTGAGCATGAGGCCGCAGGCAAAGGCGTGGTCGCCATTGGTTACAGTGTCCTCGTAGCGGATGTGGATGTGACGCACAGAGATCTGTGGGAATATTTATGTCAGGGTGATTGGGGGGAAAAAGAGGGTGAAGGTTAGTTTTTTTTCGCTTTTGTAAGTGTTTTAAGGCGCTCGCAACTACATAAGGTCATATGTGCGCGCGGGACACACTTAACTTTTTCAGTTGGTAGGACATTTTGAATTTTGCTCGGGTGGCGGCCGAAGCCTACTCT
The DNA here is from genome assembly GCF_000002075.1 of Aplysia californica. Taxonomy (NCBI): domain Eukaryota; kingdom Metazoa; phylum Mollusca; class Gastropoda; order Aplysiida; family Aplysiidae; genus Aplysia; species Aplysia californica. The sequence continues at coordinate 45,338 of NW_004798270.1, read as the reverse complement.
TATCGATTTTAGACCACCAAGGGATCTTTAACGTGCGCAATTTGCACACGGGCCCTCCGAGATTTTCCGTCCTTGTCCGAGAAGGCTAGGTGTAGATCTTTCCCACCAGAAGATCAGGGGTGTGGCTGAAAGACAGTAGCAAAAAGAAGCCAAGTAGTAGCAGTAGAAAGGCTGTAGAAAGAATCAGGAGCCCAGAGGAGGGGGGCAAAGGAGAAGAGGGAGTTGGGGCAGAAAGAGGAGACGAAAGCAGATGACAGAACATTGCTAGAGAGCAGGAAAGGAGGTGAAAGGAGACAAATTTAGAGAAGAAAATTTTTTGGTCACTACCCGGATTCGAACCCGAGACCTTTGAAAGAGAGGCCAACACCTTAACCTCTAGGCCACGAGAGCCCCCGGTGAGGTTTAGAGGATTGGGGGTTGAAAGGTGGGG
>NW_004798270.1:40023-41304 GCF_000002075.1 Aplysia californica | reverse complement strand
GGGGGGCAGAAACGACACGACAGACAGACTGACAGACAGACAGACAGAGAGACGGACAGACGAACAGATAGACAGACAGAGACGGACAGACAGACAGATAGACACACACACACGCGCGCGTAAAAATGTACTCTACATATGCAGACAGACAGACAAACAGACAGACAGGCAGACAGACAGACAAACAGACAGATAGACAGACGGACAGATGAACAGATAGACAGACAGACAGACAGACAAACAGACAGACACACACACACACACACATGCGAGCACAAAAATGTACTGTACATACACAGACAGACAGACAGACAGGCAGGCAGGCAGACACACACATATGCAGACGCATTGCGATATAGAAAGAGAGACATATAAAGAAAGAAACAGATAGGGACAGAGAGCGAGAGAGATATAAGGAGCGAGAGGGACAGAGATAGAAATTGAAAGGCAGAGAGAGGTAGATAGATATATAGATAAAGAGAGACAGGAAAGGGAAAGATAAGGACAGGGAGACACAGAGAGAGAGAGAGAGAGAGAGAGAGAGAGAGAGAGAGAGAGATGGCGGGAGAGATACATGACATGAGTGTGTTTGCATGTAATAAAACACCCGTATCAACTTTCAATCCAATGATGACACATTGATGGTTTACTTGCGCAACTGAGCAAAACGACACACACACACACACACACACACACACACACACACATACACACATACATACACACATACATACACACATACATACATAAACACACACACACACATACACACATACATTCATACACACACATACATACACACACACATACACACACACACACACAAACACATACACATACACACACATACATACACATACATACATACACGCACACACACACAAACGCATACATACATACACACAAACACACACACATATCTGCAGAGTCAGCGGAAAAGCTGTCGTCCCACAAATAAATACATGTAGGCCAGGAGACTGAGGATGTAGAGCAAATAATATACTGAATTAATTTACAGCTAATCGGTCAACAGAGCAACTATTTCGAATTAATTTACAGCTAATCAGTCAATCAATAGATCTGTTTATTGAGGTCAAGGGCACCAGCATAATGATATACATGGGTTGTACATAATTATGTCTCGAACTTCCTGTCATAACATTGTCTGTCTGTCTGTTTATTGCTGTCTACATCGTTTCCCTTCCCTCTCTACCTCTCTCTGTCTCTCTGTCTGTCTGTCTGTCTGTCTGTCTGTCTGTCTGTCTGTCTGTCTGTCTGTCT
>NW_004798270.1:36484-38613 GCF_000002075.1 Aplysia californica | reverse complement strand
CCCCCCGGGCCCAAATCAGCTCTTTTTCCATGCAAAAGCGGATATGAATAATTACTATTCGAAGCCACCAGCCACGATAAACACCCAACGGAAGTGATCCAAACTCTGACATTTCGGGCATGCGCATGGGGGGTGCTATTTTCCTGCAGGAAATTGCAAACGATAAATCGTTGGGTTTGTCGATCAAAGCAAAAGTCCTCTTACATTCTGATCTGTGTCTGGAAGAAACAGGGGCCGATAACTCACCGGGGGTTCCTTGGGTACAATGCGCATGGACTGTCAGAAGAACTCCGTAGGTACAAAGAATATTGGAAGACGAAACAACGGCGAAACGTAGATTAAAACAAATAATTGGTATGTGTTTTACGGCGTTCACAACTGCATAAAGTCACGTAAGCTCGCAGGACACATTAAACATTTTCAGTTGGTAAGAAATTTTGAATTTTGCCCGGGTGGTGGCCGAAGCCTTCTCTTATCGATTTTGGGCCACCAAGGGATCTTTAACGTGCGCAACTTGCACACTATACCTCCGAGATTTTTCGCCCTTGACCGAGAAAGCTAGGCGTAGATCTTTCCTACCAGAAGATCAGGGGGTGTGCCTGAAAGACAGCAGTAAGAAAAAGTCAAAGAGTAGCAGTAGAAAGGCTGCAGAAAGGGTCAAGAGCCCAGAGGAGGGGGCAAAGGGGGTGAGGGCAGAAAGTGTAGACGGAAGCAGAGGACAGAACATTGCTTGAGAGCAGGAAATGAGGAGAAAGGAGACAATTTAGAGAAGAACAATTTCCGTCGTTATCCGGATTCGAACCCGGGACCTTTGAATGAGAGGCGAACACTTTAACCTCTAGACCACGAGATCCCCGGGTGGAGGTTTGAACAATAATGGCAGGCCAGAAGACGGAGCAATTACAATCTTACGGTCGTCTTGAACTTTGTCAGAATTATATAATATGATATAGATCTATCATATATACGTACAAACACACACACACACACACACACACACACACACACACACACACACACACACACACACACACACACACACACATACACACACACACACACGACCTCCTCATACAACCTCCAACACTCACAACCTAAACTCCTACCCGCATCTAGCTCCTTTACACCTCGGTTGGAACTTGTTTGTTTGTTCAAGACACAAAGAAGCACTCATCAAGAACACAGTTTACAATCGTATTATTGCTGTTATTTCTGTTTCTGCAGCTATAAATGTGTCGCTTCTGTTGTTGCTATTTCTATTACTGACGTTGCTTTTGATGGCGGTGGCGATGTTGTTGTTGGAGCTTAAAGTTCACTATTATTATTGTTGTAGATGTTATAATATATAGTGTCGGTGGGTGGTTGGCAGGTGCTCGCTCTTGTGGGTTCCTCCTTCTTTCCTATTAAAAAAATTAATATCTATCGTCTTTACCTCTTCTCCTTTTTAAAAAAAATCGTTAATTACTCTCTTGTAACATATATTCATTCTTCGGAACTTACGTGACTTATTTCGTTTCAAGTGCCGTAAAACTCTTACTAATACAAAACAAAATATATGTTGAGTTGTTGATTGTGCTGTTTATTTTTGTTGTTGTTGTTGTTGTTGTTGTTGTTGTTGTTGTTGTTGTTGTTGTTGTTGTTGTTGTTGTCGTCGTCGTCGTCGTCGTTGTTAATGTGATAGTAGTTGTTGATCCCCATGCTCTAAGCCGTCAATCCGCAAAAACAACAAAACAGAAAAGCTTTTGATTTCAGTCGGACTTTGAAATTTTGAAACCTATATAGACTCCCATTTTCTCTCTTCTGGCTATAATATTATTTCTGTCGAAGGCCATTCCACGGAGGAGCCCGCGTGGGAGGTTTTATAAATAGCCGCGGCGCACACTTGTTTATGCGCGTTTTTATAATTTCTCGGTGTGAATGAATACCCTTTTTGTTAGAGCGGGTAAGCAAGGACGCGTAGACGGCACAAGATAACACAAGCTGCGTGCGATCTCTGCTTTCTGCTTTGTGACTTCGCAGTCTAGCTAGCTAATAAAGTACATGATACTGTTATGCTCTTTAAGAGATGGTGCGTTTGTGAGTGTTTGTGTGTGTGTGTGTGTGTGTGTGTGTGTGTGTGTGTGTGTGTG
>NW_004798270.1:34901-36384 GCF_000002075.1 Aplysia californica | reverse complement strand
GGGGGGGGTGTATTCATTTCTTCGACGTTGTCCTCCCCAAAATAATCGTGATAAAATGGAGGGCTTGTGGTGCTTTTAGGTTTCACTGAGCCAAATCACAATTTTAAAACTTCTAATCACTTGAATTTACTAGAGCTTACAAAAATGCAGACCCAGAAGTTGGAAAGAGGCTCATATTGCATTTGGCCTTTTAAGCAATGACGACTGACAACGTAGTAGAGGACTGTCTTCCATTCACCATCCAAATGAGCTCGCTCGGAGTTCGATCTAATGACCTGCTCTAAACCACTACAGTACATCACAGACATGCATGATTCTAGCAGTGACATCTTTTCACATAACAATCATCCGGTTGGCACCTTTAACTCTTCCAAGTTGTAAGTCCTTTTCCTCTTTAAGGGAGGGAATTTTAGTTGAGAACATGCATACAATAACGTTTCCATCACAAAAAAGATACTATATTTCAATTATTACCAACCGAAAATACTACTAAATATTTGATATATGGGGTACAGTAAGTTGTAGTAAAGATATGCAGATATTTATAATGAAAGAGGAAAAGAAGAAAAGAAAAATAAAGTAGACGAATGGACTTCTAAGAGTTAATATGGTTGGTAAAAGCCTGGCAAAAAGACTCCTATTACAGGAAAAAGACTGGATGAAGCTTTAAAAAAATAACACACATCAAATCTTTCCAACAAAAAACCCCAACAACAATACAAAAACTAAAACAAAACATCCCCCCCCCCCCACAAAACCCGACATTATCTCTTTCTGTGCAATGCACCCATAACAGCATCGCCATACTCTTCACCCCATGGTGGTTTGGGTTCGAGCCTCAGCTCGGTCCGACATTGTGTCCTTGGGAAAGGCACTTTACATACACGATCTTCCTATTTGACTAAGTCCTTTCGGAGATGTACTTTTTTTTAAAAACTCGGAGGTTCAGCCTCTTAAATAACCTAACAGTGTCGATAGGGGTGTCAAATCTATACCACTTCGTCATTTTTTTCATCATGATGTGCTGATTAATCTGTCGAGCAAAAATAGCTAAGGGTTCACCTTAAGTAGCGACAGGTTCTTTAACTCTTTCAGTACTTTCACTCCATCCAGTACATCGGCACTAACAGTTTAGGAAATCGGATTTCTTGTCATAAAAAATGGTACAAAAAGAGTTAAAGCCGAGGAAAAATCGGACTTAAGGTGAAGAGGACGAGAAAGGAAACCTCTTATCAAGACTGGGACAAAAGAGGGTTTAAAAAAGTCTTTGGAAGGCGAAAATTGGCGAGAATGTCTTCGTTTTCAGAAGTTCGCCTGTCATCCATGTCAGAGAGAGAATTCCCACACTTCTCCATCCTTTTCTTTCTTTCTTTCTTTCTTTCTTTCTTTCTTTCTTTCTTTCTTTCTCTCTCCCACCATCTCTGTCTTTCTGTCTTTCTCTCTTTCTCTTTCTCTCTCTCTCTCTCTCTCTCTCTCTCTCTCT
>NW_004798270.1:32734-33814 GCF_000002075.1 Aplysia californica | reverse complement strand
AATCTCTCTCTATTTCCCTCAATTACTCTCGTCTTTTTGTTGATCAAAACAAAGAAATGTGTTCCTCTTTAAATGTAGATGTTTTTATGCCGCTATCGACACAATTTATATCATGTAGATGGCGGCAAATGTGCACACGAAAGGGGGAAATCACAATTTAAAAGTGGGTGGTTGGCGGGTGCTCTGGTGTGGTTTGCTCCTTCTTTCCTATCAAACATCTATCGTCCTTGTCTCCCCTTTTTCTTTTTTTTATGTTTGTTACTCTCTTGTGACACCTCTAGTCTTCTGGCGCTCATGTGACCTTATGCAGTTGTGAGCGCAGTAAAACCTCTACTAAAACTAACTTAAACAATTTAAAAGAGGTTGTAGAAAAACCTCAACACAAGAAATTTACACTTGGCGTGTCGGGCAAAGTTCTTCATCTTGTGCTGCAGCTTTTCTGCAAACCTTTCTGCGATTTCCTCAAATGACAAGGCCTTTCGCAGCTAGCTTTAATAGTCAGCGCACAAAAATAGACACAACATCCATTAATCCCCACTAGGGAGAAGACGCGGAGCTGCAATTTCCACATTTTTGCTGAGTAGGACGGAGACCATACTCTCAAACATGACGACAGGACATCAGCCTTTCTCCATCATTCATTCCTTTCATTCATTCTTTCTTCCCTCCCTCCTTCAGTCCCATCCTCTGTCTCTTCAATGTTCTCTCGTTTTCACTCTCTCTTTCCCTCCACCCCTTCCCCCCCTCTCTCTCTCTCTCTCTCTCTCTCCCTCTCTCTCTCTCCCTCTCTTTCTCTCTCCCTCACTCTCTCTCTCTTTCTCTCTCTCTCTTTCCCTCTCTCTTTCTGTATGTGTATGTCTGTCTGTCTGTCTGATTCTCCCTCCCTCCCTCTATCCTTCTGTCTCTCTCTCTGTCTCTATCGCTCGTTACTTCTCTCCCCTCTCTTTCCCTCCACCCCCCCTATCTCTCTCTCCCTCCCTCTCTCTCTCTCCCTCTCTCTCTCTCCCTCCCTCTCTCTCTCTCTCTCTCTCTCTCTCTCTCTTTCTCTCTCTCTCAAACACAAACACAGGGGACTCTCGT
>NW_004798270.1:31053-32634 GCF_000002075.1 Aplysia californica | reverse complement strand
GTCTGTCTGTCTGTCTGTCTGTCTGTCTGTCTGTCTGTCTGTCTGTCTGTCTGTCTGTCTGTCTGTCTGTCTGTCTGTCTGTCTCTCTCTCTCTGTCTCTCCTACGCCACTCTCTGTCTGCCCGTCTGCCTTCCTTCTACTCACCAGAAAAGATGCTGAGGTTGAGGTTGCTGGAGTCGAGGTTACTGACGTACTTTCCCACATACTTGTTGAGCAGCTCGGCAACCACACTCTCAAACATGGCGGATGCTGCTGCTCACCACCCAGTGCACGTGCACGCCTGCACTCACTCACGCACGCACGCACATACGACCGTGACCTCCTCCTAGAACGTGAGTTCTTTTGTGTATGACGTGTAGACGACTGGTCCTCGCCTTACGTGTCCCTTTGGTCCATGACTCGAGGTTCAGGGCACGTGCATTCTGTGAAGGAAAACAAAGCAAAAACGGACAATGAAAATGGTGATATTGTATAGGTTTAACACCTCTATCAACACCGTTAGGTTATTGGGTCGTTTAAGGACATTAAACGGGCTAACCAAGATTTCGGGCGTTTCCAGAAATCTTGACCTAAACCAAATGTGGGCAGTGTCCTACCTAAAGGAGAAGTTTGGTTTCATTGGTGTGTATATTTATTTGGTTATAGAGAAAACCTCTCCTTGTCTTTTAAAGAAACTGAACAAGGGGCAAAAACTTTACTTTCGATTTTCTCAAAACAGCATTTTTCAGGATAGCTCAATTGTGCTTAAAAGTAACCATATATCTATAGAGGCACAATCAGGGATGATGCAATCCCCCCAGGGCCTGGATCTTCCAAAATTGAAGGACGTGGCTAGGGACAGACAATCGTGGGATCGACTGCTCTCCTCCTTATGTACCCGACGGTGTAGGGAGAGAGGCAAGAGACAGGAAAAGACAAGACCTCCGAGTTTAACGTCCATCTCTGAAAGGACGGAGCCAAATGGGAAATTTGTGATAAGTGTCTTTCCCAAGGACAATGTCGGACCAAGCTGAGTCTCGAACCTCCGAACTCGCAGTATTACGATTATGAGTCCGGTAGCCTAACCACCACGCTATCGACCCTACTCACGAAAAGGGAAAATTTGAAGGTTATGATTATTATCTAACAACAACAATAACAAGAGAACCAGAACCACCACCACCACCTCTACCACCATCACCATCATCATCATCATCATCATCATCATCATCTTCCCCAAAACCACTACCACGGAGAGCTGCACAGGCAATAGCAACAATAGCGGGGGCAAATAACAAAAAAAAAAAGCAAAGATAATTAACTTGATAAGTAACAGTAAAACAAAACAGTCAGAAAGACAAAGGGCAACGTGGATGGAGGGAGAGAGAACGATACAGCGAGCGAGCGAGCGAGCGAGAGAGAGAGAGAGAGAGAGAAAGAGAAAGAGAGAGAGAGAGAGAGAGAGAGAGAGAGAGAGAGAGAGAGAGAGGGAGAGAAGGAGGAAAAATAAGAGAGAGCGAGAGAGAGTGAGATAGATAGATAGATAGATAGGTAGACAGATAGATAGATAGATAGAGATAGAGATAGAGAGAGAGAGAGAGA
>NW_004798270.1:29736-30953 GCF_000002075.1 Aplysia californica | reverse complement strand
AGAGGGGGGGGGGAGGACTCAGCAAATTAAATTTCTTTTCAAAATTCCTTCCTTTACAATTATTTCTAAAAATAAAAAAACCCACAAACTTAAATGACGTCATCTTCAAAGTATTATCCATCACGACTCCTTCAACAAAAGTACCCAAGTTACACAACTCTGCACACTTTGGTGTGACAATGAACATGTTTGTCTGCCCCTTACAAAAGAGTACTTAGTCAAGACATTTACTCTAACACACCAATAAAGTACGATTACATCGATTACTACAGAGGCAATGGTTGCACTCAAGGCACGAGGATTACATTACGAAATATCTTCACAACTTCAAGTCGGTCGATCATACGCTGCGGTTGCTTGGCGGGTGCTCAAGTGTGGTTTGCTTCTTCTTTCCTATCAAACATCTAGCATCCTTTTATTCTCTCCTTTTTGTGTTTGTTCCTCTCCTGTAACACGCCTAATCTTCGGCACTTATATGACCTTATTGTGTAGCAAGTGCCGTAAAACTCTTACTAAAAAAAAAAAAAGATCGTACGCTTGCTGTAGGCCTTGTGGGTTTCTTTTTTCATTCTTTTATTCTATTCGCCTGGACTTCATAAATCGTGCTTTTTCGGTATTCCATACTATGACATTTTCTTCATGTATTATAAACAATAGCCATGTTATAGACGTGGTACCGTAGTAGATGTGGGTCAGAGTTAAATTTCACTCTTTTTTAAAATGTACGTGTTTTTACGCCTAAATCGACATAATTTAGATCATTTATGAAGGGAAATTCTGATCCTGCCTGTCAGGGCCAACCCATGCTGAGAAGAAGGATACAACATCCCAGCAGAAAAACTGAGATACTCAATAAAAATTCTTCCCACTCGGGTTCCGAACTAGGGTCTCCCGCGTGCGACAGCGCAGCACCTAACTGCTACATCATAGACGGCGGTATTCCAGACTGTGACATTTTCTCCAAGTACTTGCGACAAAAGCGGTGTCGATGACGTGGAAGTAAATCTGGGTCAGTGGATGATGGCTGCAGAAACGGCTTATTGAGATGTGAGTACAATCTCAACCTGCTGACGTTGGTCTATTTGCATTTCATTTCTCTCTCTCTCTCTCTCTCTCTCTCTCTCTCTTTCTCTCTCTCTCCGACTACATACATGTATGATAAATAAACACACACACACATACTAACACACGTACGCACACACACACATATATATATA
>NW_004798270.1:26329-29416 GCF_000002075.1 Aplysia californica | reverse complement strand
CCATCCATCCATCCATCCATCCATCCATCCATCCATCCATCCATCCATCCATCCAACAAACCACCCATCCATCCATCAGTTCATCCAACCACCCATCCATCCACACACCCCGCCCTTCATTCCATCCATCCATCAATCCATCCATCCAACCATCCATCCATCCATTCATCCATCCATCCAACAAACCATCCATCCATCCATCAGTTCATCCAACCATCCATCCATCCACACACCCCGCCCTCCTTCATTCCATCCATCCATCCATCCATCCATCCATCCATCCATCCAACAAACCACCCATCCATCCATCAGTTCATCCAACCACCCATCCATCCACACACCCCGCCCTTCATTCCATCCATCCATCAATCCATCCATCCAACCATCCATCCATCCATTCATCCATCCATCCAACAAACCATCCATCCATCCATCAGTTCATCCAACCATCCATCCATCCACACACCCCGCCCTCCTTCATTCCATCCATCCATCCATCCATCCATCCATCCATCCATCCAACAAACCACCCATCCATCCATCTATCCATCCATCCACCCACTCACACTTCTAAAGCGCCACCTAATCATCCACCCGTCTATTTCGAGGGCCGACACAGAGAGACTTTCATGACACATCAATAGAAATTCAGTCAAGTAATTTGCTGTCTGAATACCAATACTTTTTTTACATTTACAGATCTAATTACTCGTTCCCAGACCTATGATTAAACCTTTCATTTCTCGTTTAAACACATCTTTTCACTCGCCTGTTTAATGCCTGTTCAATTCGAATCAAAGAAAATGGTTTAATCTGGGATAATGGGTTTTTTAAATACCCTGCATTAGACCCACACCTTATCTAACGCCTCCATAATGAAAATGGTATGCTTTTTAAAAATCCCGTCTGTCATATCAAGGCCATCTCAAGGAAGAGGTGTGGTGAGGTGTGGGGAGGTGTGGGGCGGTGTGGTGTGGTGTGGTGTTTTAGTTTTAGTGAGAGTTTAACGGCGCTTGCAACACAATACGGTCATATAAGTACCGAAGATTAGAGGTGTTACAAGAGAGTAACAAACATTTAAAAAAAGGAGGAGAGATCAGGACGATAGATGTTTGATAGGAAAGAAGGTGCAAGCCACATCAGGGCACCAGCCAACCACCCACGTTGTGTGGTGTGGTGTGGCGTGGTGTGGTGTGGTGTGGCGTGGTGTGGTGTGGTGTGGCGTGGTGTGGTGTGGTGTGATATGGTATGGTATGGTATTATTCTATGCTCTGCCCTGCTCTGCTATGGTATGGTATGGCACGGTACGGGGCGATACGCTAAGGTACGGTACGGTATGGTATGCTATGTTATCGTATGCTATGCTATGCCGTGCTGTGCTGTGCTGTGCTGTGCTGTACTAAGCTATGGTGTTTAACGTTCCTTCCCACACTACTGGGTTATAATTACGGTGGCTAAATCACGTCTGCCGTGAACAAAGGAGAAGCGCTCAAGAGCTACATTGCAGACGCCGGTTATTTTAAAGCGAAGCCAGCCAGACACACACGGCAAAACAACTTCCTAGTTTGGGAATGACTCGTTTGCGTGGGAGACAGATACGGGTCATAACTGTTACCCCCCCCCCCTAAAAAAAACCCGAACAACAAAAAAAAACAACAACCCCAATACCAAACAAAAAACCCTTCATATGCACAGATGCCGGGTAGCATTATTCTATAGCAGCTTTTATTTGTCTGGCACATTTATTTGTTCCAATAGAAATATATGGGCTAAAACTTTAAAGTAATATGGTAGGGGTTAACGATTCTCTTTAGTTTCGTTTTGACTAAGTTTCGTTCGTTGTGTCGACTCGATGTAGGTCATTCTGATGGCTTAGTACTATATCACAACCTGTCAAGGCCAACCCAGGCAGACTGGTTTATAACATATATACATCTAAGCAGTCAGATAGAGACACTCTTTTCAAAAAAAAAATAATTAAAATTTTTTTTTTTTTATTGTAAAAATAAAAAAAAGAAGAAGATTTCCTCCCTTGAGGATCGAATTCATTTCTTTTTTTAATAATGTTTTTGTCCCTTGTCCATTTATATGAGATAGACGCCATCTGATTAGTAGAAAAAGGCGCGTATGACAGTATCCAATAGAGTATTACAAACAGAATTATTGTAACAGGTAACTGTTTCAGATTCAGAATCAATGAATATAGATGTATGTCAAGCATCAGAGAGCAATGGTGATTTTAGATGTGATGCTGGTGGACAGTTATGATAGGAGATGGTGTTTATGTAATTACTGATTAATAAATAATTATTAGAGGAATGTGCGTTCACTCATGGTAGGCAGAGTTTTTTTAATTTTATGTTTGCATTAGTCCTATTTTCCTCTGCTCCAATGAGTCATGAGGGACGTGGGCACCCTCTGATCCGAAATGGTGGGCACAGCTTGTTGCTTTTAAGCACAAAGGGGCTATCCCGAAAAATGCTGTTTTTAGAAAATCGAAGGTAAGGTTTTTGCTCCTCGTTCAGTGGCTTGAAAAGACAAGGAGAGTTTTTTTCTATAGCCAAACCAATATACACGCCAATGAAACCAAACTTCTCCTATAGGTAGGACAATGCCCACTTTTAGTGTAGGTCAATATTTCTGGAAACTGGCGAAATCTGGGTTAGCCCGCTTGTCCTTAAAAGCGACCAGTTATCAAACTCATTCCTATGCACGTGCAATGACACAGAGCCCTACCATTACACCACTGACACTGGTAACACGGTACACTTATAAAGTCATTGTATACACCACGAGTAACTGATACCTGGAGAGGACGCATCACAGACATAATGAGGCCATGTTTGATCAATAGCTCACAGTAGGCCTGCTTTTTGAAAACAGGTACGCTGGTGTATATTATACATTGTATTATTACTTCACCATTCTCCTCTCTCCATTTTCCACTCTGCCATCTCTCTTTCTCTCCCTCTCTCTCTTTCTCTCTCTCTCTCTCTGTCTCTCTCTCTCTCCCCTTCTCTCTCTCTGCCAACACTCTTTCCATTTTCTCCCCCTCCCCTTCCACACGCACACACACACACACACACA
>NW_004798270.1:24593-25761 GCF_000002075.1 Aplysia californica | reverse complement strand
TATCTATCTATCTATCTATCTATCTATCTATCTATCTATCTATCTATCTATCTATATATCTATCGATCTATCTACCGATTTATCTATCTATCTATCTATCTATCTATCTATCTATCTATCTATCTATCTATCTATCTATCTATCTATCTATCTATCTATCCATCAACGTAACGACCGATCTATTAATCTATAATTAATATATCTATGAAGACGCACATAATCTATCTATCCATCTTTACCTCCACCACCTATCTCTCCCATACCCCCTTACCACCACTCCCACTTCAACTCCTATGACCTTCGAATAACTCCTCATAAAACCAACCTGCTCACACATACCTATTTTATATTAAAAAACGCAACGAAACAGTATCAGAATCTGGGACCAACACTAGAATCAAACACAAAAGGAATTCCCGCTGTGTAATAGTCACTGTGCCTGCCAGGCGCAACTGATACCTTGTGAGGAAACAGTGAGGCAGCGTGGTGAATTCGGGCGCTCGTCAAAATAATATTGAAAGTCAGGAAACTGGCATATTTCCGCAGGTTTGGGGAATTTTTATCGATTTTTTTCTTTTGGTTCAACATCTTTCATGTCCATTAAGGAACACATTACTGTGTGAAATTTATTGAGAAACGTTGATTAGAAGGAAGAAAGGATGTACATTTTCAGTTTCCACGAGCTCTCAAGCTAAAGAAATAACTCAACTTTGGCAGCTATTTCCTCGCTAATTTTACCTCTGAAACCAGGTGACCCCCCACCTCCTTCAATCGCCAATATCTTGACATGTATCCAAAATAAATGGATATTTTTTCATCAAAAGCAAGGCAAATGAACAGGCTTTAAGATTATACCAATAACTCCTTATGCGAGCGCCGTAAAACCTTATTAAAACTAAACTAAAGAGGCAACAGCCACGCATGTCTAGAATAAAACTGACGAGCGCCTGATTCCACCACGTCGTGACATTATATAATGATCTGGCAAAAATAATGGCTTTCTGTCTGACCCACATTTCCTCAGGCATTGTCTGTCCACCGGGGACGGGGAGGGGAGGAAGGAAGAGTTGACCGATCGATATATCCGACTGGTGTAAATAATAGACAGATAGATAGAGATAGACACATACGAGTACATATAAGCAGCCACAGATTTATTTATATATAT
>NW_004798270.1:22012-24403 GCF_000002075.1 Aplysia californica | reverse complement strand
AATTATATATATATATCTACAATGTATATACCCAAAGATACACTCACGCAGGAAAGGAAAGAACCCTCATACTATTATTGTAATAAAGTGTTTATGCCCACATCAGCACAATATTAATACACACCACTCGGGAGGTTTTCTTCTGTTTTGACTCAGCCTGCTAGGGTCAACCAAGACCAAGTTGGATACAACTTGTGTGTGTGTGTGTGTGTGTGTGTGTGTGTGTGTGTGTGTATGTGAGTGTGTGAGAGAGCAACAGAGACGGCGAGATAGATAGATAGATAGATATATGGATAGATAAATAGATAGATAGATATATAGATAGATAGATAGATAGATAGAAAAGAGTTAGAGATTAGAGAGAGAGAGAGGAGACGGTATTTGGGCACACGTATGCTTGTGTGTACATGTTCCACTGATAAAAAAAAATATCCACGATCATTGCCATCATAATCACAAAAAAGCAAAACAACAACAACAACAACAACAACAACAACAACAACAACAACAACGAATAACCTCCCCCACCCCACGACAACAACCCCCCCCCCAACAAAAAAAAAGAGTAGGTCTTTATCCTTGAGGCATTGTTTGTCTTGTTCTTGTTTTTAATCACCAACATTTCCTCTAGACTATGTACCGCTGATCAGAAACATTATTGTCTGTCTCGTAGTACCTAACACAAGCTCAAAATGCCCTGAGGGCCAAAAGGGAATTGCCTCGTCTATTAGTACATGGCCGAAAAACTCAGAGGTATTGTTTGCACGTGACTTGTTCGTTGGAGGGAGGCATTGCGCTGCAAAGAGAGAAATGCTCGCAGCTAAAGGGATTTGAAAACAACAACAACAACAACAACTTGTTCGTTTGTTTTGTCTGTGTAAAAAGAAGCACATCGAAGCAATGATGGTCATTAAATGCAGGGAAAAAGTTAAGACCGACAGACAAAATAACAGAGGGAAAGTGAAGACGTGGGACCTACAGGAGGCGCCCTCCAACCACCCGCTTGCACATTGCGCTTAAAAAAAAATAAAACTGTGACAATAATATTGTTATGCTTTACTTACGAAAAAAAGTGTGTGTGAGGGGGGGCACAGAGGAATACAGTGTTCCAGTATGTGCTTTTTTTACGACCACCATTGACACAATTTTGGTCATTTAGGAATCAAGCTTCGGACCTGCCATTCAGAGCCAACCTGACCTGAGAAAGGTAAAACATACCAAGAGGAAGACCAGGATACTATACTCGACAAAAATTCTCCCCACTCGGGAATCAAACGCGGGTCTTCCGCGTGCGAGAGCCAAGCGCCTAACCGTGTCACCACATATGCCAATACAGCGCACGTTAAAGACACATTGACGGTTAAAAGTCGAAGAAGAGTAGGCCCAATACCTGGGCAAAGTTCGATATTATAACCTCCTAACCCAAGCTGAAGACACAATGACAGGGAAAATAACTACCAAGAGTACCTTGGAGACATGATGAATACGACAGCCAGAAAACTGACACTTGGTTCTAGCAGTTGCAACAACGACGCTGAATGTTATATAGTATCTTAATCCGTCGCACTTTGATGAGTTGGACTGCAGTCGATCTTTGAGATCTAGCGAGGAAGGTGGTGGAGGGGGAGAGGGGGAGTAGGAGGAGAACGGGAAACGGAGGAGGAAGGGAGAAGGAAAAGGAAAGGAAAAGGAGAAGGAGAAGGAAAGGAAAAGGAGAAGGAAGCGATGGAAAGTGGTTTCTAAATGTTAAGTAAACATTTCAATACCAGTAGTCACGTCGTTCTTGCTGTAGTAAAAACGATGCGGCTCCGTTCTTGCTGTAGCAAAAACGATGCGGCTCTCTGAGTTAGACTTGCAGTCTACCCTTAGGATTTAACGAGGGAAAAAAATGTGTTGGTGGTGGTGATGATGGAGGAGGAGGAGGAGAAAGAGGAGGAGAAAAGGAGTGGATGAGGATGACGAAAAGGATGAGAAAGGGGGGGGGAGGAGGTGGAGGAGACGGTGGAAAGCGTTTTCTACTTTAAAGTAAACATTTCAATACTTTGTTCTAGCAGTGGCAAAAACGACGGTTTAAGTTCATAATCAGTCATGGCTTATTAATGGACTACAATTTTCCCTTAAGAGCTAGCAAGGAAGATGGCATTAGTGGTGATGGAGGAGGAGGAGGAGTAGGATGAATAGGAGGAGGAGAAGAAGAAGGAGGAGGAAGGGAAGAAGAAGAAGAAGAAGAAGAAAAAAGAAGAAGAAGAAGAAGAAGAAGAAGAAGAAGAAGAAGAAAAAGAAGAAGAAGAAGAAGAAGAAAAAGAAGAAAAACAACAACAACAACAACAACAACAACAACAACAACAACATGAACAAGAACAAGAATATAAAAGAGGAGGAGGAGGAGGA
>NW_004798270.1:20124-21065 GCF_000002075.1 Aplysia californica | reverse complement strand
AGACAGACAGACAGACAGACAGACAGACAGACAAACAGACAGACAGACAGACAGACAGACAGACAGACAGACAGAGCTAAAGAAAGAGATGGCTCCCTACCATACCGTTACGATCGCAGCTGGCAAACCTCACCCAGCATACTGTAAAGTGTGATTTGGCTGCCGGGACAGATAAGATTAGCGGAGAAAACAGCGGATATGAACAGACCACGGGCATGGGCACGAATCGGAGACAAGACCAGGATCAGAGGGGAGATCAGCCAGGAATTTAATGTCCTATCTCTTCCCGTACTCTCGTCAGGTTTCTCTTTGTATGATATAAACGACCTACTAGACACACAATAAAATATGCCATTTCTTGGGTGGATCAGACAAAGTGGGGCTTTGGGCGTTCCTTCATTCATCTGTTTATTGCTCCGTTTATAAACATAATAATCTGTTTAGTATCGTTTTTGTCGTTGTATTTTTCTTTCTATTTGTCAACTTTGCTCTTTTACTTTTTTTTGCGAATAATAAAAGAGACTAGACTCTTGGCAAAACATTGGTTTAGTTTTAGTAATGGTTTTACTGCACTTGCAGCACAATTAGACGAGTTACAGGAGAGTCACAAACATAAAAAGAAGGAGGAGAGATGAGGACAATAGACGTTTGGTAAGAAAAAAACCCAGCAAACCACACCAGGGCACCCGCCAACCAACCACAAAAAGACTGGCTCGAAAGAGACCTTGATAGAGGGCGCAGTAAGTAAGGAGAAAGTATTCTACCCCTACCCTTCACCACATGTTGTGCTGTGTGACTTACTACCACAGGAGTCGTAGAAAAAACGTAACCCTTTTTGGTGGTAAAGCACTATTTACAGCTCCTACCGTTTTGGAAGCCTTAAAATGACGCACTCGGTCAAACATCTACAAACAGCCTTTAACCACCCCCCCCCCCCCCCC
>NW_004798270.1:16275-17460 GCF_000002075.1 Aplysia californica | reverse complement strand
AGAGAGAGAGAGAGGGGGGGAGGGGGCAAGCGAGAGAGAAAGAGAGAACGTTTGTTATTGTTTTGCACGACATCAACGAAGAATGCACTTACGTTTAGCCTCTCTGACACTCAAGATACACCGAATACACAAATATGAAGTCCTGCAATCTCTAACGAACTCAACACCAGCCGGCACAGTTCAGAAAAGATGCACAAACTCACACTACTACCAGCACAGTTCAGAAAAATGCATACACTCACACTACAAGGAAGATCACATTCCGAAACTCCTTATCGATCCAGTTCAGAAAGTTATATCCCCACTTCAGGAGTGAGTGAGTGAGTGAGTGAGTGAGTGAGCGGGCGAAAAAAGACGGACCGAAGGAATGAGCAGTTTTGTGAAATATCTCCACACGCGCGCATCTCCTGGATAGATCAAGGTTATAATATATAACAATATGTATTTACTAATGTCCTGTCTTGAGCGTATGCGTGAGTGCACCTAACCTTTGAATCTTTGTAACGTCTACTGACTACTGCCATTGTTAACGACCAAGACAAATTTCTCCCAGCGAGATAAATGAAGATTGTCATTATCATTTTTACATACACACACACACACACACACACACACACACACACACACACAGATATATATATATATTTGTCCCTGTATCGTGTCACCAAAGCACGCACCCACTTACACTTGAGATTTTTACTCACCCACATAGAGATAAAAGAAGGGAAGGGAAATGAGAGAAGGTTACAGGCAACGAGAGAGAAAGAGAAAGAGAGAAAGATAGATAGATAGATAGAAAGATAGATAGATAGATAGATAGAAAGATAGATAGATAGATAGATAGAGAGAGAGAGAGAGAGAGGAGGGGTGAGAAAGAGAGGGGGAGTGTGTGTGAGAGAGAGAGGGGGAGAGATACACAGAAAGAGAGAGAGAGAGAGAGAGAGAGAGAGAGAGAGAGAGAGAGAGAGAGAGAGCCAGACAGCCTGAGGAGACAGTTAGAAAAATAGGCAGACTGATAAACATGCAAGAGAAAACATACAAGGAAGATGGACAGACAAGTGGATAAATAAGCAAAAGAAAAAATGCAGGCAGGGTGAGTGAGTGTGTGAAGAAATCCAGCAATGAAGAAGTGAGTTAGAGGATGAAATTAGAGGAGAGAAAGAGAGAGAGAGAGAGAGAGAGAGA
>NW_004798270.1:12749-15064 GCF_000002075.1 Aplysia californica | reverse complement strand
GAGAGAGAGAGAGAGAGAGAGAGAGAGAGAGAGAGAGAGAGAGAGAGAGAGCCCAAAAAGCCGGAGATGATTGATGTTTTTCAAAAGAGAAAGATAAGCAAAAACATACGACGATTTCACTATGCGGTGGGATCGATATACCTTTATAATTGGACCAAAAAAGGACGTGTTTTTGCTGTTGCTGTTGTTGTTGTTGTTTTGTTTTAAAAATTATTTTTTAAAATTATACTATGTAAGGACAAAACAATACTGGATCCACGATGACTAAGCGAAACCATAGACTAACCATAGACTAACCATAGAATTACCATAGACTAACCATAGACTAACCATAGACTAACCATAGACTAACCACAGACTAACCATAGACTAACCATAGAATAACCATAGACTAACCACAGACTAACCATAACCATAGACTAAACATAGACCAACCATAGACTAACCATAGACTAACCATAGACTCACCATAGACTAACTATAGACTAACCATAGACTCACCATAGACTAACCATAGACTAACCACAGATTAATCACAGACTAACCATAGACTAACCGTAGACTAACCATAGACTAACCACAGACAAACCACAGACTAACCACAGACTATGAATTGTAACACCGTAGACCCGGCACGGTCATGACAACATCTCTTTGCTCTCAATAAAAACCTCGCTGCACTGCAGGTGCATACCCTGGGCGTGCGAATCGCTGTTTACCTGAGAATGACAAAGTTTTATCTGATATTTTTGAACGATTTCAGTTACTAACACAATGAGGTCAGAAACCAAAATGTTTTATCTCCTCTATCAAAATCGTAAGATTATCCAGAGTCGTTATCAAGATATTCAAGAAAGGCATTCCAGAAAAAAAATGCTTGGCATGTATTGAACTGTTTTACGTAAGATTTCTGAGCAGATAGAATTTTGTAAGTCTACGGTAGCGAAATGACGGGCAAAACACTAATGATACGAATAATAATAATAATGACATTTATATAGCGCTCAACCCTGATTAAAGTACACAGGCTCCGAGCGCTTTACAATACAGTACAACAGTAACATGAAACGATGTGTTCTGACGAAAACAAAATCTCTCTAAATAATCATCTTATCAATTTAACAAACCAGAAAGTATGACTTCAGCAGACATTTGAATGAATCAAACAAATGACTCACTATTGTCAAGTGCACGAACAAACTATGGTGAGCTAAACACAAGTACCGTTCATTAATGAGGCATTCTCATAGACTTAAGTATTGTAATTATATATATCCAAGATAGTGAACTATAACGTCAATCCGATTCACAGCTGACGGAGCGCACCATTAGACTCTACTTGGAGCAAAATTATGAAGGGCAAGGGCGGAACGGTTGCGCGCTCACACGAATATAGCGAGACAGGTATTTTGCTCCATTTGGCAAACCATAGTGGGCATTATTGTTCGTTTAAGTAAGAGTTTTACGGCACTAGCAACACAATAAGGTCATATAAGAGCCGAAGATTAGAGGCGTTACAAGAGAGTAACAAACACAAAAAGAAGGAGGAGAGATAAAAATGATTGATGTTTGGTAGGAAAGAAAGAGCAATCCACACCAGGGCACCCACCAACCACCCACAATAGTGCTCATTAAAGCATAGACGTTTTTGAAGAGAGCATAGAATTTTATGAAGAGAGCATAGACGTTTTATAAAGAGCATAGACGTTTTATAAAGAGCAAAGAAGTTAATGAAGAGAGCAAAGAAGTTTTTGAAGAGAGCAAAGAAGTTTTTGAAGAGAGCAAAGAAGTTTTTGAAGAGAGCAAAGAAGTTTTTGAAGAGAGCAAAGAAGTTTATGAAGAGAGCATAGAAGTTTACGAAGAGAGCAAAGAAGTTTATGAAGAGAGCATAGAAGTTTACGAAGAGAGCAAAGAAGTTTATGAAGAGAGCAATGAAGTTTATTATGCAGAGAGCAAAGAAGTTTATGAAGAGAGCAAAGAGCGACGGCGGCCATGACAGTGCCCAGTCTAAGATATGAAAATACATTAAGTCGATGGGCACTCTACACTGGAGTGCGGGGGTAGAGCTATTTATAGCTGCAGTCGGAGTGCAACAAGTGTGCATGCGAAAGGCTGGAGAGACAAGCCCATAGATCTACCACCAGCTGCTGCTGTGGTGAATAACAAAAGGTGTATTGATGTGTGGTGCATGAGGGCCGCTCGCCGGGACGATGGTTCGATGGTGTTACGCGCTAACCGCGTAACTAACCTCTTGAAATGTTTTCAACACACAAAATAGATTAAGATAAAACAGATAACGACTAAAAACACCCCCC
>NW_004798270.1:10358-11685 GCF_000002075.1 Aplysia californica | reverse complement strand
ATTATGACAGTAATTGAGGCCAACTATTACATATATTACTGGAAAACAACGTAAGTAAAAGAAAAGAAGGAGGGGAGATAAGGACGATACATGTAGATGTTTGATCGGAGAGAAGAAGGAGCAAACCACACCAGAGCACCCGCCTACCAGCCACAGACGAAGACACTTGATATAACATATTATTCCCGAAGGGAGAATTGAACTTTTGTCCTTTGAGCGTAAGAAGAAAAGCCTGATCGATACACCACACACGATGGGGAAGCTACAGTGTACCGGTACATGTATGTGAACATTATGCTGTAGTCAAGCCTTTCCATGTCTGTGCCCAATAAAAGACCGACGCTAAGTAGGGACAGTTCTCGCCATGAACACGCTACGTTGAGGTGGCGTCGAATCGACAGACACCAAACCAAATGCGGTCGACCGTCAGCACAGTTCGCTACCTCAGAAATACCAAGTTCCATCTGACATTGTTGACCGTTTTGAGTTACTAAGACGAAGAGGTCAGAAACCAAATGTGCCCCCCCCCCCCAAATCAAATCAGCAAACATCAAACATAAAGCAGATAAAACCAACCAAGCCAAAGAGAAAGAAACCAACAATTAAAATATATAACAACAATAAAAATAATAATAATAATAATGCAACTAAAGAAAAAATAAAAACCTTCTTGAAAACCCCAGAAATAGGCATGCAAATATAATGTGGTTGGACCACAAAAACTGAGGACCAATTTCAAGACGCCATGGTTCAAATATCACACAAAAATCCACATCAGATTCAATCAGCTTAATAGGAAACACTATCTCAATGATATCAATACGAAATAACTGAAGTGGGCCGATGTTTAAACGAAATAAAAAAAAAACAACACAGGTGCGGGGAGGCGAGGAGGGTGGGGATGGGCAGGGCACAGCAGGCAATTTCAATTTCAGAAAAAATCCTCAATTTTGTGGTGTTGTACCGAGCCAGAACGAACAGGTTTAATAATGAATTCAATAAATGCGCTTCAAGAAACGTAACCTTTTATATCGCCCTGTTCATGTCAAAATCGGCTTAAGGGAATTTCTATTTACAAATCTAAAGTTTCTACAAAATCCCTTCGGAATTGGAAGACCTCGGGTCCATTAGGGTGAAGCCGTCTTTATCAGTTCAATCACACGCCAGGTCATACTAGAGCTGTCTGCTCGTCAACCCTTTCAAACTGTCAGTCAGTCCAGCAGTCAGAAACGCGAAATTTGAAACAGGAGAAGACATTAAACCTCAAGTCGCCACTTCACTGGTCTTCAGAGCTGATCAACAATTGTGAGGCAGCGTGGTGGAATCA
>NW_004798270.1:6442-7834 GCF_000002075.1 Aplysia californica | reverse complement strand
ACACATAAACCAGTAAACAAACAAAACCTTAGAAAGAAGAAACGTTCTTATGGGTCAAAATTTGCACATTCAGATGGCGATGTCAGCCTGCACAAGATGAATTGCAGCCCGAGAGGTCAATTCGTCTGGACCGCTCCGATGCTATCACGTGGAAAAAAAAATAAAAAATAAAAAATCCAACAACAATAAAAACAACAACAACAACAACAACAACAACACCACCCACAACAACAAAACAACAACCAACAAAAAACCCACAAAACAAAAACAAAAACCAAAAAAAATAAAATAAAACGAATCTCCATGGAAGGTGACAATATCGCTGTACTGTACACAGAATCCTTTAGCTCCAACCCCTTTAAATTCCCCCTAGAATGGTAATAAAGCTGTTGTAGATAGAATCTTCTAGCTCCGAGCCAGCAACGAGAGCCCTGGGATGGAGATAGTATTGCCGTGGATATCTTTTAACCCCGAGCCCATTCAGTCTACCCTAAAATAGTACAAAAAGGTAGACACAATCTTTAAGCTCTGAACCCACAAAGAGAGCGCAGAGATGGGAGTTAACTTTGCCGTAGATACAATCTTTAAGCCCTGAGCCAAAAACGAGAGCCCAAGGATAGGAGTCAGTTAATATTTGCCGTAGATACAAACTTTTAACTGCAAGCCTTTAACGTGTCTTCCACAATGGCGATAAATGTAGAAAGATATACATTCATTTAACTCCCAGCCTTTTAACAACAGGTCCCGTGGGATTGTGACATTATCACTGTAACTAGAGTCTTCCAACAATAGCAAGCCCATGAAATTGTCCCCTGGAATTATGGCAATATTGTTGACAGAACCTTTTAGGTCTTAATTGGCCATAGTGCTATTATCAAACGACGTGAAAGGCCACCAAGGACAGTGAAACTATTTGTGTACGTCTTTCTAAGTAATTTCTTTTTTTACGCCCACATAGACACAATTTAGACTATTAGGAAGGCCAGCTTCGACCCTGCCTGTCAGGGCCAACCTGGGCTGAGAGAGACACAGCTTCCTAGCAGAAAACTTGAAATACAAGATTTTAAAAAAAATTGCTAGAAAGGAATCGAACTCCCAGCTTCTAAATGCGACCACAAAGCGCATAGCATAACAGCTATACCACATACGCCGATCTTTTCTGTTGTGACGAAGAAGTGCCCATTTCTATTTTTCAAAGTTTTCAATGGCATTCTCATTCCTATTTCTCGTACATAGTCCTTAGTTTTGGAATTTCGCATCGGGTCGTTCTAGTTCTAAACACTGTTAGTAGCTTTAAGAACTTATCAGTGATCATTGTATAGCAAATCCTTTCACTCAAATCATTCCAAATTCTATTTTCCCTTCAGCTCGGCCTTTCAAAACATCACCCCC
>NW_004798270.1:3322-4509 GCF_000002075.1 Aplysia californica | reverse complement strand
ATAATAATAATAAAAAGCTTCAAAATGCCCAACTGTGCTGGGCTGGCCATGTCATGTCGTAAGAATGCCTGAGTTCAGAATACCAAATGCGGTATTCTATTCTCAGCTGTCTTCAGGGACGCGTTAAGTTGGCGCTCAAAAAAGGACTGTAGTGTAAAGAAGCCCTGAGAATGTATCTGAAGAACTTCAATAGATCGCTTTTAAGGAGAAGCGGGCTAACCCAGATTTCGAGGGTTTCCAGAAATCTTGACCTACACCAAAAGTGGGCATTGCCCTACCTATAGGAGAAGTTTGGTTTCATTGGTGTGTATATTTGTTCGGTTATAGTGAAAACTCTCCTGGTCTTTTAAAGAAACTGACAAGGGGCAAAAACTTTACCCTCGATTTTCTCAAACTAGCATTTTCGGGATAGCCCCCTTGTGCTTAAAAGCGACCAATTTATCCTTCGGCATGGGAGAGCCTTGCGCCTTACCTTACAGACCCACCTGCACATTATTATGCCTTCTGAGAAAGCTCTCAAAGGCAAAAAATGTTGCTAATTTCCACATTCCTGGTTAATATTTAGCAGCTCTCGTTTTTTTCTGCTTTTCACTACTATTTGTACATTATAATTATAATAATAAGCTCCAAAATTCTCAGCTCCGCTGGGCTGGCAAGCTATGTCGTAAGAGTGCCTGAGTTCAGAATACCAAAGACGGTATTCTATTCTGGGTTGTTTTAGTTTTTAGTATTAGTAAGAGTTTTACGGCACTGGCAACAAAATAAGGTCATTTAAGTGCCGTAGATCAGAGGTGTTACAAGAGAGTAACAAACATCAAAACAAATAAAAATAATAATAAATAAATAAAATAAAATAATAAATAGGAGAGATCAGGGCGACAGATGTTTGGTAGGAAAGAAGAAGCAAACCACCACACCAGAGCACCCGCCAACTACCCACCTAATCTGGGCTGTATTCAGGGACGCGTTAAGTTGGCGGCCAAAAAAAAGGACTGTAAAGAAACCCTGGGAGTGTATCTGAAGGACTTCAATTAATCCTTCAGCATGGGACAGCCTTGCGCCTAACACACCCACCCGGAGAGCAGCAGTCACACGAGGTAGCAATCCTATGGGACTTCACGAATTAGAAATGTTTAATGCTTAAGCCAAGAGAAAGAGAGAGAGAGAGAGAGAGAGAGAGAGAGAGA
>NW_004798270.1:0-2697 GCF_000002075.1 Aplysia californica | reverse complement strand
AATTTGACGATCATTATCAATTTATCATAACGACAATGATAATAATAATAATGACACTTATGAGAAGGGTGACTGTGTGTATGTGTGTTTGTGCGAGTGTGTGTGTGTGTGTGTGTGTGTGTGTGTGTGTGTGTGTGTGTGTGTGAGTGTGTGTGTGTGCGCGTGTGCGTGTGTGCGTGCGCGCACGTGTGAGTTTGAGTGTGTAAGTATTCCTGAGGCGCTCCTAGGTGAGCGCTCATTCTTCTGTCTACAAGAAAAGAATCAAACGTCTACTTCAGCCGCCGTCTATTCCCCAACTGTTAAAATACATAGATCTAACTGTTAAAATGAGTTTTTTAAAAAGTGTTTCGCGACTGACATGACTGCATGCGAGCCAAAAGAATCGAGTGGAGACCCCCATTGCGTGCTGTTGATCAAGTACGTTCCAAACAGAGGACTCAAGTGGACTATTAGTATTTATACCAAAAAAATGGTATGACTTTAACGCCCCTATCAACACTATTGGGTTATTTAAGGGGCGGGACCTCTTAGTTTAACGTCCGTCTTCGATAGGACCGAGCCAAGTGGGAAGTTCGTGTAAAGTGCCTTTCCCAAGGACGCACGTCGGACTAAGCTGAGGCTCGAACCCTCGAACCCGCAATCTCACGATTACGAGTCCGGTAGCCTAACCACTTAACTAGGCTACCGCATTTACCAGACAGTAAGACAGAAATAGTTTCTTTAATAACAAGATTGTGAAACGTTATTGATATTATGTGTGTCATTAATAATTCCTGCTGTTCTCACGGAAGTATCTTCTGTAAGATGTGTCATGTTTTTTGTGACGTGGGTCAATGGCCTTGAGACGCCGAATAAAGCATCTATTACCAGAGAACATAATATGTAAAATCCCCGACAAAAGAAATCTAGTTCCAATAGCCAACAGCCGCCCCCCCCTCTCTCTCTCTCTCTCTCTCTCTCTCTCTCTCTCTCTGTCTCTCTGTCTCTGTCTCTGTCTCTCTCTCTCTCTCTCTCCCGTTATATATCTCTCTCTATCTCACTCCCCCTCTAACTCTCTCTATCATTCTCTCCCAACCCCCCCTCTCTCTCTCTGTCTGTCTATCTGTCTGTCTCTCTCTCTGTCTCTCTCTCTCTCTCTCTCTCTGTCTGTCTCTTTCCCTCCCCCCCTCTCTCTCTCTCTGTCTCTCTCTCTCTCTCTAATGGATCTCTTGCAATGAAGTTTCACGCCCCATTGCACACAACAAGGACCACTCTGAAGGAAGGAGGGAGAAACATAATGTGTAATCCTGACATCAATACTCTCGGGGAATTCGACGGACAAAATCAAGGCACCGTTTTGACGGTCTCGGGATTGTCACAGGAAACGGAAGGTGCGGGATAGAAAGTAATTTCCGACATTCGTAGTCAGCAAAAATTGGCTTTGTCATAGGCAAAACATTCAAACAATGATATGCATTGAGCATCTAACATCCCCCCCCCCTCTCCCCACTCCAAAAAGCAGACAACGAAAAAACAAAACAAAAACAAAACTGGGACAACACCAAAAACCAACCAAATAAGTAAAAAAAACCCAACAAAAACAAACAAAAGCCTCCCAAAAACAAACAAACAAACAAAACTAAAAAAAAAAAAAATCACAAAAAACAAGCAAGCAAAATAAACCCAACAAACCCAAAAGCAACAACAACAATAAGAACACAAAAAATAAACAACAACATCACAAAACAAACAAAAAAAACCCCATCAACAACAAACAAAACTTTCAGCATTTCCTCAAAAGATCAACTTCGAAATCGAACAACACCATAATAACACGTAAGTCTGTCCCCGTCGTTTTATGCAAAAAAACTGAGCCCAAAACTGTGAAATTATGCGATTCTGTTAATTTTAATAAAGAATGATAAAGGAAAATAATCAGAAATTACACCAAAAAATGATCAAATTTTGCTAAATAAATTATGCGGGGTGCATAAAACCACGGGGACAGGTAAGTGAATCCAACCATTCGATTTCGACAGTACAGAAGCACGTTGTGTGAACCCACCATAACTACTGAAACACCCCCCCCCCAACGCCCCGCTAACAACAGACCAAGCGGAAAGACAAAATCCTCTTGTGTGCCGTGTCTCCGAGAGGCCGACTCCATTAGCTGACGTCATACAAGGGCTGGCGTGAGTGCAGCTGACCCCAAAATGGCTCGCTCAAGTCAATACCTCGTTAATGGCTAATGAATTACGAGTGATGAAAATGTGAGGTATAATATTATGAGTGAGGGATTTTTTTTTTGCTTCCTTTCTTCCTTTCTTTCTTTCTTTCTTTTTTTTAGAAAGAGGGGTGGGGAGGGGGCAGCTGAGGGAAATATTTCGAAGGAGGAATTCTGAAAACCCCCAAAAAACTTGACACTTTAAAGGGGGTTGTTGTTTCTGTTTATAATTATTGTTTTATTGTTTTTACTCTTTCCTTCTTTCTTTCTCGCACCCACCTCTCTGTCTTGATTCTGTCAGTCTATCTGATTGTCTATTTGTATGTCTATCTGTCCATCTGTTTGTTCATCTGTTTTCCTGGCTGTCTTTCTTCTTGTCTCCCCCCTTCTTTCTCTCTCTGTCTCTCTCTGTTTCTGTCTGTCTCTCTCTCTCTCTCTCTCTCTCTCTCTCTCTCTCTTTCTCATTCGCTCCCTCTTTTCCTGCATCTCTATGT
>NW_004798269.1:243350-244924 GCF_000002075.1 Aplysia californica | reverse complement strand
CAAGAGATCAGCCCAGTTGCTACCCTAGAATTACCAAGTTCTATCTGCTAAGTACCTAGTTTGACGTCCATTTTTTTAGTTTCACTATTATAATGTCAAGCTTTTTCTAATGCAATTCTTTGAATATTTTGATAACGACTCCGAATAATCTTACAGTTTTGATAGAGCGTCATGTTCTTAGTAACTCAAGCGGCCAAAAATGTAAGACAGGACTTAGTAATTCAGAGGTAGCGCAGTGTCTGTTGTGTGGCGTTTAGCTACGCAGATTGTCTTCCCCATTCCGAAGTCCCGCATTCGATCATAGTATGGCGAGAATGCTTATCGATTACCTCGGTCTTCCGGCTGGGATGTTGAATCCATCCCGGATTGAGCTTGACAGGTAGGGTCGAAAGCCAGCCTCCTAAATGATTTAAATTATTGTGCCGACGGGAGTGTTGGAACATCTACAAAGAAAAAAAACTGTAAAGAAACAAATGTTTGTGACTTCGTTCCTGTTTGTAGTCCAAAATGTGATACTACTACTACCTAAATAAGCTAAATTATTGTGTCAATGGGGGGTGTAAAAACAACTACAATATTAAAACCTGTAAAGAACCAAAGGTTGGACTTAATTCCAGTTCGCAGCTCAAGTGTTTAGCTTCACCTAATCTCTCTCTCTCTCTCTCTCTCTCTCTCTCTCTCTCTCTCTCTCTCCATAAGCGAACTCCCCAATCTGACCTCTTCTCCGGTGGGTGCCATGAGCCGTTGCCGTTGACGTCATCCCCCGGGACTCCATCTGGTATTGGAGACGACCGCTGGTTATGGGCCCCGGCAATCAGATGCCGCCAGATCTTACAAGTGGACACCTGACGCATGATTCCAGCTGTTATCAAGCTATTTTGTTGTCGCGCTTCGTGGGGTGGTTTTCGTTCTCACAGACAGGCGAGACGAATGAGAAGGCTTTGTAAGCCCAATGGTTGACGTCGGCAGTTATTACATTGTTTCTGTGTGGTACAGTTTTGTGATTGTATACTTTTGTTATGGACACCACGTGGAAGAAAGGGGAGGGGGGTGCTGCTGACGTCATTGCATGAAACTGTTTCTAAGAAGTCAGATGGGGATATATCAGCTGGTTCAGGCTATCAAGAAAATTGTAAACGGGCGTCTATAAACAGGGAAACTCGTTCAGCGGATGAAGAGGAATATGAAGTAAGTCAGAAGTATTGATCTAATGGGGATGAAAGTCAAGTATGGCCTCCTATTACGAACATGCTTGACCTAGTGTAAAGATCCGGGATCGCTATAGTGGTAAAAGTGGGGTTGCAGCTATTTCGCACAAATGCAAAAAGCAGCGTGATGCGCAAAGGCATGGAGATGTGGGCTATAATTGATTTATTTCATACTTAATTGGCGACTTAGTCTTTCTGTCACCAATATTGTGACTTCGATGACCTTGTAGGACGTTGAATCCTCCGGAAGGACACCTAACTTTTTGTTCTTTAGTTCACCCTGTTCCCAAAAGGTTCTTGAAAATTGATACAGTATAGAATGAATGATGACAAATTAAGATACATAAACAGACCTAATCGTTTTCC
>NW_004798269.1:240737-241021 GCF_000002075.1 Aplysia californica | reverse complement strand
GCTGATGCTCTGGCAAAGAAAGGAGCTAGCCTCCCTCAGCCTGAAATTCCTACGAATTACACCACCTGCTGCCAAATGATCAAGTCAAACCTCAAGGAAGGGTGGATGAATGATTGGGCCACAGGTACGACAGGAAGGAGGATGTATGGCCACATGAATAAACCACTGGTCAAAGATCCAATCAATGAGTTAAGGAGGGGAGATCAATCCATAATCTTCCAACTTAGAATACAACATGTACCCCCTCAACCAACAACTCAACCGAATTGGAGTAAAGCAGTCTG
>NW_004798269.1:237582-238779 GCF_000002075.1 Aplysia californica | reverse complement strand
GGTGCTGCCGGCGGTCGAAGGAGAGAGAAAGTAGCAGTGGCGACAAGAGCCACAGTAACAACACATAGCAAGAACAAGGCAGAGGCAGTAACGGTAGTAATGGTGTTGATGATTGTCCTGCTGATAGAGCAGCAGTCGACGAGGCCTCTTCAGCCGTGAGTGGGTCAGGTTGATACCGCTCTCCGTCCACGTCAAACACGTATACATGACGTGCTTGGGGACATTGTAAACTATTTGTTTATGCTCCGAAATATAGAGTGTAAACATGCATGGTCCGCTTATCGCTAACAAGCAAATCGCCTTGGACAATTCATTGCGTGTGCTCAGTTGAAAGCTGCCTGAGGTGTCTTATTTCTTGGCCTAAGTGTGAGTGTGTGTGGGGGTTGTTTTTTTACTAAGATATCATGCAAAACACTTGACAGACACGCGCTTGCAATAAGTGCATAAGT
Source organism: Aplysia californica (assembly GCF_000002075.1). Classification (NCBI taxonomy): domain Eukaryota; kingdom Metazoa; phylum Mollusca; class Gastropoda; order Aplysiida; family Aplysiidae; genus Aplysia; species Aplysia californica. The sequence continues at coordinate 238,330 of NW_004798269.1, read as the reverse complement.
GTTTGCGTCAGATACACTCGTCGCTCTACAAAGACGTTATTACTGACCTCTGCATAGTTCAGTATGTTGGGTCGAGGAAAAAAAAGTTGAGGAATTTAAGCTAGATATTATCCTTACTCAAGAAGCAAGATGATCGTAACCGAAACCAAACGAAATCGAAACAGAGCTTATCATCGAGACAAGAAGCAGTACATACAATTTCAGACTCGAGGAATGTTACCGAAACAACAACACTACATCAATGCAGTGTTGCTCTGGTCACAAAGCCATGTGTAAAATACGGTTTTCCAATCTAAGTCTAAGACAAATGAAAAGATTTCGATTTTTTTTCCTTCTCTTTGCTTACAGTGCAGCAACAGTTTTACTTTTTGGGTGAAGTCAGAACACGTGCAGTGAATAATAATTTACAAGTGGTTTTGAATCTTCACAAACGTATAGTGCATGACTCATTCACTAAGTTGAATCAGACGTGCGTACAAAACGCAGAAAAGAGCAATCCCAGTGCTGCAAAGTGGAAGAAAGTAGTATTGGATCAGTCATTGAGGGGAAGAGTGTCCGCTGTTAGACTGTTATAACAATAAACGGATTATGACTGCAACTCAATAATATCTGAACAGTTTGGAGCGTTTTTTTCGGATATCTCAATATAGTATCATTATTCTCTGCAAATTATACGCTTGCTTTTTCTGCTTTTGTTGGGGCTACTTTAACTCCTTCCCCTCCTTCTCATCCTCAACTTCCTCATCCT
>NW_004798269.1:230466-234119 GCF_000002075.1 Aplysia californica | reverse complement strand
GAAGAAGAAGAAGAAGAAGAAGAAGAAGAAGAAGAAGAAGAAGAAGAAGAAGATATACAGAATCTCTACTTCACTGTAAATTTCCGAATCAATTCTGTTTCCGTTCTCTTGATAATTCATCTGCTGGTGAAAACGGTGCCTCGAGTGGTACAAACCTACGACTTCCATCTATCTTTTAACCCTGTCCGTCCGCCCTGGGGTCATTTTGTACCCCCGGAGTTGTATTCTTCACATTTTAGAATACTTCTAGTACGAAGATCTCTTTGAAACTTTCAGTATTTCTTTTTTTTTAAATCATTTTAACAGACTGTCATGCAAAGCGTACGGATCTGACTAACGAGTAAATTTCCTCTTTGGAAAGAGGTGGCACAGAGTTCCCCACGTCGTATGGATACGATAGTAAAACACGACGTACGGATAGGGTTAAAAGCCTGTGTTACAAGGCATCCACACCAGAATTGTCGGACGAGCGACATGAAAAACGTGCGCAACGTTATGTCTCCATAATATTATATTACTGCATTACGTTCACACAAGACCGCCGTTGACGACCGAGTTCGTGTTTGTCTCCCGTCCTTTATTTCTGTTTTACTACAGCAGTAAAATCCTTTCGTCAACGACCTCGAAGCGTGAACATTTCATACGCGTACCATTAGTCGGGAGTCTGTTAACAGCACGCCCGTGTTTTCTTTTTCTTCTTCTTTTTTCGTTTTTTTTTTTCGTTTTGTTTTGTTTTTAGTTTTGTGTGTGTGTGTATATGATTTTATGCCCCCATCGAAACAATCTAGATTATTTCGGAGGCGGGCTTCCGATCCTGCCTGTCAGGGTGAACCCAGGCTGAGAAGGATACAACATCCCAGCAGAAAAACCCAGATACTCCTCGATAAAAATTCTCCCCACTTGGGATTCGAACTCGAGTCCCCTGTGTGCGACAGCCTAACCACCACAACACAGACGTACGTGTTTACGTCTTTGCACTAGACAGCCGTTATCTGTCGGCCGACATTTCTGGTAGGCCTAGTGTGAACGCGCAAGCAAGATTGGAAAACGAGATGAACGCGGGAGCAAAAAAGACAACGGGAAAGTGGGCAGACAGAGTTCAACGCCCTTTTGTTGTGCTGAGTTCACCGTCTCCCCGTAAAAAGTAAAGTTAATCATTCTTGAATGACGCAACATCTGGCTTTTATGAAGAAGCATCCTGGGAGTGTATTTTGAAGAGTTCCAAGAAAAAGGTGGTGTTAATAATTTGCAAAAGCCTGGACAGTACGATCAAGCCAAGCCCAAGTTACAAAACTCACGCTCGTATTGCCAACCTATCCCGACACAAGGTTAAGTTATAAAGTTCACGCATGTACAAAGTCTCCAATCGTCATCCCAGCCCCTCCCCCTTCCCGAGCGGATGGTTGGGGGAAGGCCAGTGGTAGATCTTACTTCTCGTCTTTCCCTCTGTTGTTTCTATCTGTTTATCTTGCATCTTCTCAGCTCTGAAATGGCCGTTTTGTGTATATGTGTATATCTTGTCAGTATGTTAGTGTTTTAGCGCCTATAAATGACAGCTTATACAGTATGCTTCTCAGAAAGATGTGATTGTTTCAGAATGCTATCAGGTCTGCTGGGGTATCGTATAGACTGTGGTTTGTTAAGCGCATAGAGCTTGCTGTTGAGCGAGAATTTGCACTATACAAATGCTATCTATCTATTATTATTATTATTATTATTATTATTATTATTATTATTATTATTATTATTATTATTGTTATTATCATTAGTAGTAGTAGTAGTAGTAGTAGTAGTAGTAGTAGTAGTAGTAGTAGTAGTAGTAGTAGTAGTAGTAGTAGTAGTAGTAGTAGTAGTAGTAGTAGTATTGTTATTGTTGTTGTTGTTGTTGTTATTATTGTTGTTGTTGTAGTTATTGTTATTGTTTTTGTTATTGTTTTTATTAATATTATTATTATCAGTATCATCATCATCATCACCATTGTTATTACTACTACTATGTACTTCTCTTTACCCAAACTCAAAAACCCCTTCCGACTGCAGTACATTAGGGGAGGGGTAATCTGACGGGGCTCCTTGGTTTCAATGCTGCGAGACTCTGAACTGGTCATTTCTGGAGTGGTGTAGTCTATTTTATCTTATTTGTTGGTGGTGATGGTGTTTAGATGGAAATTAGCCTGCCACCCTTACTTTTCCTAATCCCAAACAAAAGTTTATTGATTAAGCCGAGAGAAAAACTTCAAGAGATTAAATATTCTTCCTCTGGTCAGCTCTGTCTTCTGAGCCTAATTTCAGAAAGAGAGGAGAGAGGAAGAGGTAGTGGAAGAGAGAGAGAGAGAGAGAGAGAGAGAGAGAGAGGGGGGGGGGAGAGAGAGAGAGAGAGAGAGAGAGAGAGAGAGAGAGAGAGAGAGAGAGACTGCCTCTGGTTTTGTAGCCTTTGAGACATAAATAATGGATCGCGACTAAATTATCAACACTCGCTCACTGTCTGTGTGCCTACAGTAAGCGAAACAAAAATGGCCTCTATAGCTTGACGATTTTGAAGAGCTATAACCGCGTGTTCACACTAAACACTCGGACGAGCGACAGTCTTTCTAACCCTTGCACACCGGGTGCCCATTACGAATGGGGTCGGGACGGGTCGTGTCTATCGTCGGACTCGTCGCCTGAAAACAAACGCATTTCAGGCAACGAGTTGTGCACGATAGCCGCTTTGCGCCCTCAATCAGGCTAGCAAACCGACCCGGGCCGACCCAACCCCCCAATGGGCACCCCGTATTACACAACTAACTGCGCTGACTTGAACAACACTCGGCCGTAAGTTGTCGTTGCTTTTCGTTTAAATGCAAATGAGGGGATAAAAGAGATAGTTTTAGTAGACGTTTTACGGTGCTCGCAACTGCACAAGGTCCGCCAGAAGATTAGAGGTGTTACAAGAGAGTAACAAACATAAAAAAGAAGAAGGGGAGATAAGGACGATAGATGTATGTTTCGTTTCTGTACGTTTTGGTCGGTTGGCCGTTGTTAGAACGTATGTCGCTTGTCCGAGTGTTTGATATAAACGCGCGGAAAGAAGTGTAGTAAAGAATAACATCCTCGCCCCCCCCCCCTTCCCCCCTGCCCCACCCTCACGTGGCTGTTTTCTGATTTTGTAAGTCAATTAGCACCAGTCCCGCTTTGACCCCCGTGGTAACCCCGGATCGGAGCACTAGGTCAAGCACGCTCCAAATGGGATTGGGAGGAGAGGGAGGAGGCAACTTAACTTTTACTGACTCTAGGGCCACTCTTTCGTCGGGTTGGGACAGAAGTAGAAATCATGAGCTGTCCAGTGTGCGCACGTCGAATGGAAATCGGACGGACCGAGTGAGAGAGAGGTAGAGAGAGAGAGAAGTAGAGAGAGAGAGAGACAGAGAGAGAGAGACAGAGAGAGACAGAGACAGAGACAGATGGAGAGATAGAGAGACATAGACAGACACACACACACACACACACAGAGAGAGAGACAGAGAGACAGAGAGAGAGACAGAGAGAGAGACAGAGAGACTTGCCTGTGGTTTTATAGCCTTAATTTAAACATAATACGTTCTCAGTCTGATAGATAGATCTAGTTCAAATCTGCTTGACAATTTACCCCCCCCCCCCCCCCCCCGGCAAGT
>NW_004798269.1:224026-226526 GCF_000002075.1 Aplysia californica | reverse complement strand
GCTGTTGCACACAGAAGATCTGAGTTCGATTCTTGTGTGGGGAGAATTTTTATCGAGCGTCGCGTCTCGGTCATTTGCTAGGACATGTCCCTCTCAGTCTGGGTTGGCCCAGACAGGCAGGGTCAAAGCCAGCCCCCTGAATTTTCTAAACGATGTCGATGCGGGTGTAAAAACACCTTCTTTAATTTTTGAACATTTTACACAATATAATCCCTTTTCCCCCCACAGGCGAATGTCTACAGCGAAAGATTGTATCGTGAAAATTCTGACTACTGTTTTCGTTGAGAGAGAGAGAGAGAGAGAGAGAGAGAGAGAGAGAGAGAGAGAGAGAGAGAGAGAGAGAGGGCGGGGGTGGGGGGAGGGAGAGGGAGAGAGGACGAGAGAGTGTGAGTGAGTGAGAGGGAGAGAAGAGAGAGAGAGATAGCGAGACAGAGAGAGAAATAGAAAAAGAGAGAGAGAGAGAGAGAGAGGGAGAGAGAGAGAGAGAGAGAGAGAGAGAGAGAGAGAGAGAGAGAGAGAGAGAGAGAGAGAGAGAGAGAGAGAAACACCATGAAAGAGATTGTTATTTAAATTCACGTTGCGTAAAGTGTGAACAGCGCTATGAATGAAGGGTTTGTTTTTCTCAAAGACTGGCTTTCCTTTTCCAAAGTCTGCCACTCATAGACAGACCATTGTCTACAACAACATAATAAAGTGTATCTCAGCGCCTTGGTTGAACATGTACTTTAAATGTTGTATCATCCTTGCACCTGAATGAAGGTCATCATATAAGCCTATGAATTAGACCTTTTCCCTTCATTCTCTGTCCTGAGCAAAAATAGAAGGCTTAGAAAAGCGTCAGTATGGTTGACGAGATCCAATACGTAGTGTTTAGGAAAGCTTTAGTATGATTGGTGGTATCCAAGATTATATTAAGGTATTCAATGTAAGCATGCACAGAAACTGTGTTTGTTTGTTTTTTACCTGTCAAGCAATGGGATATTGTGCACTTACCGCCGTTCATTTTTAGTTTTAGTTTTAGTAAGAGTTTTACGGCACTGGCAACACAATAGGATCATATAAGTGCCGAAGATTAGAGGTATTACAAGAAAGTAAAAAAAAAAAACCAAACAAACAAAAAAGTAGAAGAGGTAAGGAGGACAGATGTTTGCTAGGAAAGAACGAGCAAACCACCCTACGAGAGCTTACCATCCATTGTTCATTTTTAGCTCCCAAAAAATCTGAACCGTCAAGCTACAACAAGTGATGACGCTATTCGTCCAGTGTTTCGGTTTCCCCCATTTTCAATAATGGCAGCCGTTGGGATCAATCATGGCTGTGTTGTTGTTGGCTGTAGGTCACGCCTTGTTCCCAGGCAGCCCGCGAGCCTCGCGATAAGTCTTCGCGCCCGTGACGCAAATCGCCCCAACTCGACGCAAGTGTTGGACTGCGCATGGTCGGCCCAACCAAAACATCGCCAGATGACCCGACTTTATAAACTGGCGGGCTCCAAGTTCTGGGAGTAACGAACAGCCTGTCCCGGAAGGAGATGTGCCTCTGAAATCTTCCGAAGTAAAGAAGAAAAGAAAAAAACCCAGAAACCATTATATTATATTACTATACTATACTATACCGAAGTGCTCGCTAGTGGAAAGAAATTGAAAAACTTGCGAGAGTTGATTTTTGTCTGAGGCGTTGAATAGATTAATACACAAGAAAAAGTGACTGGGTAATGGTATTACTAAACCCAAGATTACGCATCGTTTTATATCTGGTACGGTTTTAAAACTGTGAAAGTTTATGTACTGCTGAAAAAGATACTGGATCTCCTTTGCAAGCGTGAAAAGTTCATCTTCATCACAAATACAAAGGACAAGGAAGACATTTGTGTATATATACGCCGGTTGTGATCAAACACCAGCAGCGCCTGCGTTGTGAAGTTTTATACAGTTTCTGTGATATTTATTTTTTCCTTTTTTTCTACACCATGACGACGATCATTAGACAGTTGGTTCTCTGTGCAGTTCTGGGATGTCTGCTTGACACGGTACGTACCAAACGTTGAACAAATCACTAATAAAACAACGGTTGTTGTTGTTGTTTGGGTTTTTTATTAAATGATTTTTTTTCTTCTCTCCGAGCAAATGAGGCAGAATTTCTGCTTTACTGTCGAAATATTCCAACACGGGCTCACATTGTCGAAGAGAAAACTAGTTGTCTTGATCAGGAGAACGTCTTTGACAGTGTTATTGTTATAACAATAAATACGTAAGGCCTAGATCTAGACCGTATGTTGCTTTGTTAAAATAAAAAGAACAAAGAAGGGCACATAACAATTAGTATCCTTCGATCTCAGTGATACATATAGGGATGCGATATGCTTGAAAATGATTTCGACGTTAATCAGTCAACCATAATTCAATAATATTTTAGCATTTAAAAATATGAAAGTTAGTAATTTTACTAGGGTAATACAGCAATACTCAGAAGGTCACTTTTTCAGATTCCCGAGTCGCTTATT
>NW_004798269.1:222611-223685 GCF_000002075.1 Aplysia californica | reverse complement strand
CACACACACACACACACACACACAAACGTGTTCGCGTGCACACATATGCACACATATTTACACTGCCCATGTTTTTCTTTTCCGCCTAAGACAACTTCGCGTAAAAACCTGGTAAAAAAGTGCCGAAAATTAGAGGTATTACAAGAAAGTAAAAAAGACCCTTCTTTTACCATGTAACGATTTTTTCTCTATAATTTGTGAGTCTAAGATCAACCCTTCTAAAAGTAGTAATCTGCCTAAGAACCCGATTTGAATTCAGGGATATAACTCGCTGAGTTGTAAATTTACTACATGCACTTTGTGTGAATTTGAGAGAAGGGAGAGGGATTGGTGTGAACTGGCGGGGGATGAAATATACACACTGCAAGCACATTTTCACACAAAGTTTTATTGGAGGTTTTTTTAGACCAATCACCTTGTGGTTTTCGATAGGTAACATCCCTTGCCTCCTTTGCGTGGTCAAAGTGTCTTAGTCTCTTGCAAAGGCAGAATTATTCACTGTCATTCTTTCCATTCACTTAGTTCAGTTTTAGTGAGAGATTTAAGACACTTGCAACACAATAAGTTCATGTAAGTGCCGAAGATTAGAGGTGTTACAAGAGAGTAACAAACACAAAAAGGAGGAGAAATCAGGAAGATAAGGTATTTAAATTGCAGCTGCGCGACTACTGTTTCATACTTATGGTATGCTATCAAATCACAAAGACAATATTGCATCATATAAATCTTTTCTTAAGCTTGCGGCCGTCACTCACACCCAGACCCGAACAATGAACATCACTCAGACATGCAGACAAGACACACATATTTAATCTTTTTTTTAAAGCAAGCTTCTCTATCTTCTCTCCGGCGCCAATATCGCCTCAATGGGGTCATGATTTGGTCATTAAAGAATAAACAAAGGAGGTTAACACGTAGAAGCTGAGTTATGCCACTTGAAAATCCGCGTAAGAACTCGGTCCACCTATGAACCTTCTTTATCTGTCTCTTGATGACCGAGTTTGGGTTAAGCGGAGATGGCTCGTGCGCGCAGGAGTGTGTGTGTGTGTGTGTGTGTGTGTGTGTGTGTGTGTG
>NW_004798269.1:220965-222187 GCF_000002075.1 Aplysia californica | reverse complement strand
TGTGATCTATCTATCTATCTATCTATCTATCTATCTATCTATCTATCTACGTAACCCTGTGTGTCAGCATGTGTATATATAATATGCATGTCTTGTGTCTGTTTGTCTTTCTTCCTGTCTTTTCTTCGTGGTATAACAAAGAATTACAAACACGGAAAAGTTTTTAATCTTAAACAAACAAATACTTTGTGACCGACGTTTGCTTCAGCTAGCCCTCAACTATAAAAACACTCCCACCTCTTCCCCCACTAGCCTTAAACGCCCATCTTATCCTCATTACCAACCTTAAGTGTCTTTAAGTACTGTTGCTCTTAAGAGACGGCTTTGGAAAGAGCGCAATTTCACATGTAGCAACACGTTATGACTACTCATTACAAGTGTGTTGCTAAACTGTATACGAGCCAGTTGAGATCTCAGCAGGATGCCCATTGGTCAAATAGAGCCGATTGGCATGATCAGATCGGACAGGACGGGTCGGGTCGGGTTGGGTCGGGAAATGACGTTTGCCATTGCATACTACATAAATAAGTATCACACTATCACATTAAACTTTGCTTTGTTCAGCAAATTTGACCCGGAAGTCCATTTGCACATATCACTTTCCTTGTGCACAGAAAGGGTCTAAAGTCTAAAGGTCTAACACCAAACATGCCACGTGAGTAAGCCTTCTGGTTTGTTGTTGCCCACTTTTTTCATCAAAAGCATGACCCAAAAAAAATCAAACATATTTACTTGATTCAGGAAGGAGGATCTGAACAAGTTGTAGCAATTGTAGCTCTTCCCCTGCCTTGTAAGAATATCCGGTCGTCCTCAAATGCAATAAGCATATCAAATTATAGCGATTTGACGGGAATGTCCGAAGTAGGCACAGGATTTTAGGCTTTTTTTTTGGGGGGGGGGGGGGTTCTCATGTGACTCGAGGTCAAGCGGTGGGAAATTTCTGTTCAAATCAAGACGGCAGTGCTACTGACAGAACTAAAAATGTTTTATCCTTCGATAATGTGTTATGGCAAATATCACAGCCCCTGAGATGTTTATTCGTCAAATAGATGAAGCCGCTATGTCGTCTTACTTTAAGATAGCGCCACTGTAACGAAGAAACAATCCTGTTATTATTATATCATTATTCCTACGTTATCATTTAGTCCATTAGAAGCTAGTCTTAAATGAGGCCTTCTTGTGGAGCTTTGAGTAGAGAGAAGAACGTCGACACAGTAATGGC
>NW_004798269.1:218621-220865 GCF_000002075.1 Aplysia californica | reverse complement strand
GGGTCTCGAAGTAACTGCTTTTGTTTCTTTTGGTTTTCTTCCCTCGCCTCTCGGCCCGCGGTGGCGAGCCTGGCCGGTTCCTTCTTTTTTTTCTACTCTCCGTCCCTTTTTCGTCATTCTCACTACTTCGCCTCCGCTTCCCCGTTTCACCTTCCTCTCCCTTGCCTTTTCTTCCTTCTCCTGCCCAACCGGGCCCCCCCCTCCTTCTCCCATGTTGCTTTAGGGGCTCGAGTCAGTTGCGACCTCTTCTGGATCCCCTTTGGTGAAACAGACCCTATTTCTATCTCTGCTCGGACAGGACGGGTCGGGTCGGGTTGGGTCGGGAAATGACGTTTGCCATTGCATACTACATAAATAAGTATCACACTATCACATTAAACTTTGCTTTGTTCAGCAAATTTGACCCGGAAGTCCATTTGCACATATCGCTTTCCTTGTGCACAGAAAGGGTCTAAAGTCTAAAGGTCTAACACCAAACATGCCACGTGAGTGAGCCTTCTGGTTTGTTGTTGCCCATCTTTTTCATCAAAAGTATGACCCAAAAAAAATCAAACATATTTACTTGATTCAGGGGGATCTGAACAAGTTGTAGCAATTGTAGCTCTTCCCCTGCCTTGTAAGAATATCCGGTCGTCCTCAAATGTAATAAGCATATCAAATTATAGTGATTTGACGGGAATGTCCGAAGTAGGCACAGGATTTTAGGCTTTTTTTTTGGGGGGGGGGGGGGGTTCTCATGTGACTCGAGGTCAAGCGGTGGGAAATTTCTGTTCAAATCAAGACGGCAGTGCTACTGACAGAACTAAAAATGTTTTATCCTTCGATAATGTGTTATGGCAAATATCACAGCCCCTGAGATGTTTATTCGTCAAATAGATGAAGCCGCTATGTCGTCTTACTTTAAGATAGCGCCACTGTAACCAAGAAACAATCCTCTTATTATTATATCATTATTCCTACGTTATTATTTAGTCCATAAGAAGCTAGTTTTAAATGAGGCCTTCTTGTGGAGCTTTGAGTAGAGAGAAGAACGTCGACACAGTAATGGCCACTTAGTCCAGATTTGGGGGGGGGGGGGATAAAAAGACGGTTCGAGGTTTCAAGCTTCTTATTCCAGCCATTTCCAACATTTACGCAATAGATCTAATAGCCATTTAATTTAGTGCATTTTCGTGGAGATAAAAAGATGATTTTTAGGTTTTAAGGCTCTAATTCCTACCTCTTCCAAGTCATAATTGGGGACCAGTAGATAGAAGTATAGAAACATTGATCTCGCTCGGGCAACACACACTATCTGTATGACAAGAAGTAGTAAAGAGACAGTGAGTGATAGATTTAATCATCATTATTTCTTCGTTTAGTTTAATTTGAATAAGGAAAAGCACAGCGACACGACAGTGAGGGAAAAGCAAGAGAAACTAAAAGAAACAACGTAGGGAAAGAAAAGAGGTAGAACCCACCAATGGCACCTGCAGACAATCCACTCATTATTTCTGAATATCTAATAGCTAATGTTTTACTTTCTCTCAATTCCTCAATAAAAATTATGTTTTGGGGGGGGGGGGGTTCCCAGTGGTGAGAAAAAATGAGCAAGACGGTTTTATTTTTATTTGGTAAGTGTTTTAAGGCCTCACAACTGCATGAGATCATATGAGTGCACGGGACACATTAAACTGAGCATCACATCATCAAAGTGCATTTTCATTTTTCGTCACTGGGTCCGGGTTTGAAGGACACGGACACGTATGATATTGAGAGGTTTATTGCAGATCAAAACTTAATTAAGAGGAATAGAAGTGTGTCTGGCAATGTACTTTACACACGTGCTCGTATGCTCCAAGCCTCTGAGGTACGTGGCGGCAATTTTTGCATCGCAGATTCGGAAAAAGTGGGAGAGACAGGCGCAGCTGATACAGACAGAGCTGCGCAGACAGGTTTAAACACTAAACACTCGCACACTCACTTTCACATACACGCGCATACGTACACACACACATGCACACAAAGAGAAACAACGTAGGGTCAGAAATAAAGGTAGGGCCTTCCAATGGCGCCTGCCAACAACCCACACATTATTTCTGAATAGCGTTAGAATTCATATATGTATGTACATATGAACGTAAACGCAAGCGCGCGCGCACATACACACACACACACACACACACACACACACACACATGCACACACACTCACATCAATTCTTACAGACGGTTCAAACGCGCATACGGCGGCTTACAGGCGGGC
>NW_004798269.1:217030-218460 GCF_000002075.1 Aplysia californica | reverse complement strand
ACACACACACACACACACTCACACACACGCACATGCACACAAACACACATGCACACACATGCACACACATACACACTCATACACACTCATACAAACATAAACACACACACACACACACACACACACACATAAACACACACACACACACACACACACACACACACATACGCACACTCACATTCACACACTCTTACACAAACACGTTCATACATTCATCAACACAAAGATTATGATTCATAAGCAAACCATCTTTTTTAGCCTCCAAAACGAAATTTCATTTTTCCTCGATAGGTCTCATTATCATCTTTAAGTCCTTGTTTTTCTTCAAAACAACATTGCAGCTTTGAGCAGAAAAACTGTTCTAGTTATGATAAAGGAGGTTAGGACATGTCAGCTATCCAGTCGTTATAGAAAAATAAAATCTGTCAAAGGAGACTCCCTTTACAAAATAAAATAATATCTGTTGTTTTGCTGTAGAGTTTGAAGTACGAGTATGTACTTTTTCAGTTAGCTACAGATGAAACTGTCAAAGACGTTCATTCATCGTTGAGGAGAAAAGTGACTGTATTAGACACGTGAACGTCTTAATGGGAAGTGGCCGTTTGTACAGGTGACTGTCTTATAAAGGTGGCTATCAAAATGAATGTTAGGCTGTACTTCAAGATTCCGGGAGACATTAAAAGAAATTGAACATGTGTTTGAAATTACTGAATTATGCAGAACACGTTTCCGTTAATTTGAAGCGTGCGTGGGGGAAGATTTCATTATAAAGGAAATGTGCTATCGGGCAGTTTTATTTATTTCAAATTAATTTCCGGAAAATGTTTGCCTCAAGCAGAATATTAATTACTCTTCCAATTACACACACACACACACACACACACACACACACACACACACACACACACACATACACACACACATACACACACACACACACACATACACACACACACAGAGCCAAATTAGCAAAACGTTTTGGGTTCTCACCACACCCACACTAACATTATCGGCCAAAAAAGATTAATACCCACTGCACACTACCAATCAAATTCGTTTGAGCCAGTCGAGATCAGCAGGATTTTCCTTCTCGGAGGGGTGAAAGCAACACCATGTTGGTACAGTACGGCCAATTCAGTTCGTGATCGTGAACAACAAACGGGTTTTGGTATTGAAGGACAGGGTAGAATTTAATCTAATTCGTTTGAATCGTGCTAATTCGCAGTTTTTGCACAATATTTCGTGAAACAAAATCTGGCTTGTCTCAGCTGAATCAAATTATTTCGATTGACGGTGTGCACTGGGTATTACCAACAAGCGATACGGGGTGGGGGGGGGGTAGAGGTGCACAGAAAGAAACAATATCCTACACTAGGCCAACTTGGAACACTTCATCTCTAGGGTGTTCAGTTTGTTTGAAAACTGGTCTT
>NW_004798269.1:214352-216930 GCF_000002075.1 Aplysia californica | reverse complement strand
AGCGCGCGTCTCTCCCGCTACCCACTCCCCCCTCCCTCGCGTCGGCCAAGGGGTTATCTTCCCCAAGAAAACATATATGCTTTACTTAGTGGCATCCCGGCGACCTTTTTTCTTCTCGAGGGTTTTTTTTTTTTTTACAAATACATGTTTTTCCCAAAACGTTGTCCTTTCCCTCTGTTTATATTTTAACTTTTTTGTTCTGGTGTACCACCTTTTTTCAAAAAAACAAATATTTTTTTTGGAAGTAAAAATAAAGAACCCGCTCCCCCCTCCCCCCCCCGGTGAAAAATTAAAACCCTCCCCCCCTGAAACTTTTTTTTGGAAAACATGTTTAGGGGTTGAACATCGGGAAATTTCCAATCCCTTTTTCATGTTAAAAAAAAAACTTTTCTGTTTTCAAACCATTTTGGCGGTGGGGGGGGGGGGGGGGGGGTGTTTGTTTTAATGGGGAGGGGGGAGCAGGTTCTTTATTTTTACTTCCAAAATGATAATTTTGTTTTCAGAAGAAGGTAGTCTCCGTGTACACTGTTTCACGAAATGAGTCTTGCAGTTGCAGCTGTTGATCTAATTTTAGTTTGATACAATAGCTGAAACGTAAAATAGATCTCGGCCGTGGTCAAACGAAGAGTTCCCTTAATGTTTCCTTATGTGTGTGCTTGTGAGTGAGTGTGTGTTTGTGTATATGTGTATGTGTGTGTTTGTGTATTAGACAGACGGACAGAAAGACAGGCAGAAAGACAGACAGACAGACAGACAGATGGACAGACAGACATACATGTGCACAAGTGATTTAGGCCTCATAGATGGGGATTTGTGTGAATCTATACTATGACTATTAACAAAACATATAGAAGTCAAAGCAGAAGAGTCTGAGAAGCCAAGGAAACATTTAAGTTTATTTGCGTACACTGCAAGCATACCTTTTCTATAGCCGTCTTTCTTTATAATTATTTTATTGTCTGTTCATTCATTTATTTGTCTCAACTTGCCCCCCCCCCCCTACTCTCTTTCACTGTCTCTCTCTCTCTCTCTCTCTCTCTCTCTCTCTCTCTCTCTCTCTCTCTCTCTCTCTCTCTCTCTCTCTCTCTCTCTCTCTCTCACTCTCTCTCTATCCATCTATCTATCTATCTATCTAGCTAGCTAGCTAGCAGCTAGCTAGCTAGCTAGCTAGCTATCTGTCTATCTATCTATCTCTTTCTCTCTTTCTCTCTATAAATCTATGAAGAGAGAGAGAGAGAGAGAAAGAAAGAGAAAGAAAGAGAAAGAAAGAAAGAAATACATACATACATAACCGACGGGCCACAGAGCACTATATTCTGAAAATGCTACGTCAGATGATATATATTACGCTGATTTCATCTGAAAATGAACTTGCCTTTAAGGAGGTCCTTTGGAACATTTTTTCCAAAGTTGGTCTTGATCTCCAAAAACAGGTGACCGATTGGTCCTCTGGCGTTGTTTGCCCCTTCTTTCAAACATATATCCTCCTTATAAAATCACTGCTCTTTCTCTCTCTCGCTCTCTCTCTCTCTCTCTCTCTCTCTCTCTCTCTCTCTCTCTCTCTCTCTCTGTGTGTGTGTGTGTGTGTGTGTGTATGTGTGTGTGTGTGTATTTGTGTGTGTTACTCTCTTGTAACACATTTAATCTTTGGCTCTTATATTATCTTATTGTGTTGAAAGTGCCGTAAAACTCTTATTAAAACAAAAACAACAACGAAAATCGTCAAAGGCTGGGAAATTCCGGTCTACAAAGATGTGAAAGAAAAGTGAAATCACGATCGATAAAACACAATTCGATTGGTAAACTTACTTTTTTGGGGGTACTTTTTCTGGCCTGTTACCTTGAGGTGAGAATGGGTGAAGCAAACGTCCTTCTCTTGTTACCTGCATCGCCTGTTGCATAATTATGTTGTTCTTAACTAGTGTTTCTCTACCTCCCCCACCCCCCTTTTTTCCAATTTTTTTTTCTCTCGGGCCTGTCTCTTCCTCTGCTTCCATAATCTGAATCTGCTGTATGCTCTCGTCGCTAAACCGTCTGGTGGTAATCTTGGCAGATGCCCAAACCATTTCATATGTTGTTTGTTCTACCGAAGAGAAACAGCAGGCCTTATTAAAATATTTAGTTTTAAATCATATTCTATTGCCTTTTCACTGAGTTGTCTAAGTCTAAGAATAAACCTTGCGTAAATACAAATTTTCCTTTTCTGAATCAAAATTGTGCTCTGCTAGCATTCTGAGTTGTATTTTGTCATTTGAGCAGTGGTTTTGTCCTTTGTTATCGTATCTTTACGTATCTTCCAGTAAGGGTAAGTAGAGAGGTTCTCCTGTAAATGTTGCAGTCTTTCTTGTTTCCTTTGTTCTTCCTTTATATTCGTACAATTACAGCACTCTGATAGTTTCTGGGAGTCAACGTTCTCTCCATGCTACGTTAAAGATTCTTGCTAGCCACGTAATGTCGGCGTCTCCGAAGACATGTGTGGCCTCAATGGTTGTTCTATCGATACCCTTTGATTTGCTTTGGTTTGGGATTTTCTGTGAGATTTTTTTTTTTTTTAGGGAGGAGGGGGGGGTTGTATTGC
>NW_004798269.1:211482-213039 GCF_000002075.1 Aplysia californica | reverse complement strand
GGGGGGGGGGACTCTTCTTTACTATTAATTGCTCTTCGTTTGTTATTTATTCTTCGCTTTCCTTGTCTCTCTGCGTGAAATCTGAGGTTGTTTCGTGCTATTTGATGTGGCTGAGTAGTTCTTTGAAGTATTCCCCCCATCTCTCTTTAATCTTTTAGGATTAGTGGCCTTCTTTGTCGTTTATGATGTTTATAAGTTCATAAGTTGGGAACACTTCATCTCTTATTCGCATGCTCTTGACACTTTTGTAGAACTCCCTTTGCAAATGTTCGACACGTGTTCTCCATACTGGGCCCATTGGCTGTTTGTGCCTTTCGTTTTGCATCACGTCTCGCCTTGCAATATGTTATGTAATCCTTTTCTGTCTTTGAGTTTTTCCACTGTTTGAGTCGTTTCTTCTTTGTAGCAATTTCTTCTTTGACTTTGTCAGTATACCAGACTGCTCTCCCTTCCTTTTGGGTGCTAGTTATCTTGCTTCCGCACAATTTGGGGTACGTTGACAAAAAAAAGGACATAAAATATTTTGTTTGAAAACAGCATGAAAGAAAAAGCAATTTTCACCTAAATCGTATCTAACTAAGATAATAACAGCAATTGCGGTAACTATACTCGAAACAGTGTACACAGGGTTTAAAAAGAAAAACAAGACACCCCCCCCCCAAAAAAAAAGCATAGATTCATATGCGCCTGTAGTAATTTTGTTTTATCATTGGAAAGAATTGCAGTATCATTTCCATGTAGACCCCAAATTCAGTTTCACATGTGTATGAGTGTGCGTGTGTGTGTATGTGTGTGTGTGTGTGTGTGTGTGTGTGTTTGTTTGTTTGTTTGTGTGCGTGTGTGTGTATGTATGTATTTGTGAGACTGTGTGTCTTTGTGAGTCTGTGTATGCGCGAAGTTGCTCTGTTTCTGATAGCTTAACTCTGGTCACGACATGTTCTGATCAGTAGATAAGCCTTTCTCTTGTGCGATGGTGTCTTATTCCCCACTCAGCTTAAGACAGCATGGGAGTTTGGAGGGTGCTACTTGTAGGACCTACTTTTTTCTCTTCTTTTACATCTATTGTTTCTGTTTGACTGTGTAACCTAGTGGTTAGGCTACCGGACTCGTAATCGTGAGATTGCGAGTTCGGGGGTTCGAGCCTCAGCTCGGTCCGACGTTGTGTCCGTGGGAAAGGCACTTTACACGAAACTCCCACTTGGCTCGGTCCTATCGGAGACGGACGTTAAACTAGGAGGTCCCGCCTCTTAAAAAACCTAATAGTGTTGATAGGGGCGTTAAACCTATACCATTTCACCATTTTTTGTTTGACTGTCTTACTGTTTCTTACACTAGACGACCGATATCAAGGCAATGTGCTCTTTTTCAAATCCCTAAAGATGAAGACCTGGAGAGCGGACAGTACAATTCTAGACTATAGATCTAATAAATTATTTGCTGTTTTTAACTCCCCGTAACTGACGAGAAGTTGGTATCGGTACTGGAAACTAGAAACGGAGTCAAGGACAAAGACACTCACCGGAGACAGGTTGGAAGGGGAGGCGGGGGGGGGGGGGA
>NW_004798269.1:206109-209604 GCF_000002075.1 Aplysia californica | reverse complement strand
TATCTATCTATCTATCTATCTATCTATCTATCTATCTATCTATCTATCTATCTATATATCTATCTATCTATCTATCTATCTATCTATCTATCTATCTTCTTTTTTGCCCCTGATTTGCGCTGATCGTGAAAATGCTATCATTTATAGGCTTTGGCTGATATTTTAAAAGTGGAATGAAACTTTTAAGTTGTTTAGAGAAACTTCAAAGGAACTGCCCCAACTCGGCCTCCTGGTAAAATACCTGGCGTCGCCATGATATTATATCAACCCGATGACCAACAGGCAGACGGGCGCCTGTCTTATCTTGTGTCTACACTAGCGCAGCTGGGTACCGTACCCCGTTCGATGAACGGACTCAAAAGAATCGATTGTCAAGTCATGGTGGGGGCAGTGCGCACTGCATGCGAACGGAAGCCTCACTTGTTTACAATGGTGTCTTAGAAGACGGACTTTCCCAAGATCAAATCTAAACGAAACTAATGAAAAACTGAAAATCAAACTACAGTGACTCCAGACTCCTTAACATAAATGTGCACACTTTAAATGATTCTGAACCACCGAAAAAAAAATTCAAATTCGAAAGTTAAGCGGTTCCAAAGTTTTAGGCGGCCAAAGGGACGAACTTTCATAAATATAATATGTATAGATATCGATAACAGCTGTAAGGCGACTGGAGGACTGACGAGTATCGGGTGAAATACAGAGTACACCTACATGGTCCTTGATACAGTCTTGCTTCTGATCCTAGCTTCTTTTAGTTTGAATTTAAGCAAAGTTTAACTAGAGCTGTACATGCAATTAATTTGTTGCTACTTGTATTTCCCCTGAGCCTGGCAATCGCACAAGACAGATTTAGATGAGGCAAGACTGGCCAGTTTGTTTCTAGTCTCTAGTCCCTACTTGTCTGCCACGCCTAATATATTAATAACAATAATAATATTAACAATAATGATAATAACAATAATAATAATGACAACAATAGGGATGATAATAATGAGAGGAAGAAGAAGTCCACGTTTTGCCATAGTATACTTTATTTTCCAAGCCTGGTATTGAGAGACCCATCAGGTCTCAGCCCTGGACACTTAGAAGAGCCAGAAGAGGCGCCTAAACACTTCCCAACCAATGTGACAACCGAAATCATCCGCACAAAAACTGGTACTTTTGTTTTTCAATTGCACTCGTCATAATATATCTTTTCATGGATCTTTCCGTGCTTCAATCCTCGTATGAGGGCTTTCGTGGTCTAGAGGTACGGTGTTCGCCTCTCGTTCAATAAGTCCCGGGTTCGAAACCTGACAGCGACGGAACATTTTCTTCTAAATAAATGGTTGTTTTTTCCCATTCACTTCATTCCCGGCTCTCTAATCATGTTCTGTCGCCTGCTTTCGTCTCAAATTTCTCCCCTCCTTTCTCATTTGCCCCCTCCTCTGGGCTCCTGGATCTTCCTGCTGCCTTTCTACTGCTACTCTGTGGCTCCTTTTACTGTTGTCTTCCAGCCACACCTCTGATCTTCGAGTAGGTAAGATCTAACACCTAGCCTTCCCGGAGATCGCGAGTGCAGTTTGGGCACGATCATTTATAAAGACTCCTTGGTGGTCCCAAAATTGATAAGAGTAGTCTTTGGCCGCCGCTCTAGCAAAATTCAAGATTAATTCCTACAAAACTGATTATGAGTGTTGGGTCCCGCGCGCTCATACTAATAATATGATCTTATGCAGTTGCGAGCGCCGTAAAACACTTGCCAAAACAATAGGCCTATAAACAAGCGGTTCTTTCTGTGTAACAATCTCTGAAAGCCCTTTTTTTTCATACTGCATTCTTATAGGTTCTTCCTACTCTCAGTGGCGTCGGTGGCCTAGAGGTTAGGCTACAGGACTCGTAATCGTAAGACTGTGGGTTCAGGGGTTCAAGCCTTAGCTCGGTCAAAGATCGTACATAACAAGATAGTTCACTCCTCTCTTTGAGCCAGTTAAAAAAGTGTCCCCGAAATTCGGTGGCGCCCTCTTCGAAAAAGCGCGAACTTTGCGAACAGAGTTACCCTACTTGTGTGAAAAACAATAAAAGTGAAACCAACATACTGTGCTATTCCTATTCTTCTTCTGGTGAAACGAAAAAGAGTTTCAAAACAAAGACTGTAGCGCCATCTGAAACAAAGCGTGGACTTCCGCGGACACTTTTTTTGGCTGAGTGAACAATCTTGTCATTTACGATCTTTGGCTCGGTCCGACGTTGCGTCCTTGGGAAAGGCAACCTACACGAATTTCCCATCTGGCTCGGTCCTTTCGGAGATGGACGTTAAACCCAGAAGTCCCGCCTTATAAATAACCCAATAGTGTTGATAGGACCGTTAAACCTACACCTACCCTCCCCCTCCCCCCGGGGCGGTGAAACTGACTGGGGTGTCTTTAGGCCATTCCTATAGAAGGCCATTAATATGTTCTTAGGCACAGTATAATTATAAATTGTAAATGGACTGATTGATCAATGTTATGCTCACTACTGTGCCTGAACTGCAACAGGGAACTGCTGCTTTTCTTTCCTAATCCTCACTATCGTATTTTTTCCTCTACTTCTTTTGCATGTTTGTCACACTCTTGTGATCCGCGATTTCCGGGGTGCCTTGATAGTGGAAACAGACTTTGTACTGTAGAAGCTAGAGAGGTGAGCAGAGTAAGCCCGATTCCCTGTAACTGTCCCCGTCATTTTATGCAAGAAAAGTTCTTAAATTATGCAAACTGAGCCTAAAAATGTGAAATTATGCGATTCTATTAATTTTGAGAAAGAATGGTAAAGGAAAATAATCAGAAATTATGCTAATAATGATCAAATTTTGATAAATTATGTGGGGTGCATAAAACTACGGTGACAGCTGTAAGGACTCCTCTGTTGACATCCACCCCTTGGCGCTCATATGACCTTATGCAGTTGCGAGCGCCGTAAAACCTCTACTGAAACTAAAATCTACACCATTTCACCTTTTTTTTTCAGGGTCACAGCCAGTTTAGCCAGGTCGTAGACACAGTCGGAGATCCGGTCTCTTAAATAACCTAAAAGTGTTGTTGATAGGAGCTTTAAACCAACTCTCTTCACTTTTTCCCTAAGCTCACAGCCAGTTTAGCCAGATGATAGACACAGTCGTAGATCCGGTCTCTTAAATAACCTTATAGTGTTAAAAGGAGCTTTAAACCTTTACCATTTCCCCCTTTTTCCTAGGCTCACAGCCAGATTAGCCAGGTTGCAGACACAGTCGGTGAGCCGGTCTCGACCAGTAGTGTCGTGGAGGACCCTGAGCCTGTAGAGGTGGTATCGACCAACACAGTGGCAGAGGAGAACCCCAACGCCGCCATGTCCAGGCTGAGGGGTGTGGCCACTGTAGGAGAGTTCCTCGACCTGCTCGTCGACCAGGATGGCAATCCAATCACGCCTGATACCAGTGAGGATAATCAAATTTGTTGTTGGTTGGGTGGGGCTCTTTCAATCTTGGGGATTTTT
>NW_004798269.1:200920-206009 GCF_000002075.1 Aplysia californica | reverse complement strand
TCTCTCTCTCTCTCTCCCCCCCTCTCTCTCTGGGCGCTCTCGTGGCCGAGGAGTTAAGGTGTTCGTCTCTCATTCAAAGGTCCCGGGTTCGAATCCGGGTTGCGACCGAAAATTTTTCTTCTCTAAAAGTGTCTGCTTTCACCTTCTTTCCTTCTCTCTTACAGTGTGGGTGGTTGGCTGGCGCTCTGGTGAGTTTGCCTCTTCTTTCCTATCAAACATCTATGGTCCATATCTCCCCTTCTTCTTTTTTATGTTTGTTACTCTCTTGTAACACCTCTAATCTTCTGGCGCTCATATGACCTTATAGTTGCGAGCGCCGTAAGACCTGGGCTAAAACAAAAATTTCTCACAGTATTCTGTTGGTTGTTTTCGTCTCCACTTTCTTCCAACTCCCCATCACCTCCTTTGCCCCCTCCATTGGGTTCCTGACTCTTTCTGCAGCCTTTCTACTGCTACTCCTTGGCTCCTTCTAACTGCTGTCTTTCAGCCGCACCCCTGATATTCTGGTAGGAAAGATCTACACGTGCCTTCTCGGACAATGGCGAAAAATCTCGGAGGTCCTGAGGGCAAGTTATGCACGTTAAAGATCCCTTGGTGGTCTAAAATCGATAAGAGAAGGCTCCGGCCGCCACTCGGGCAAACTTTAAAATTTCCTACCAATTGAAGATGTTTGGTGTGCCCGGCGCGCTCATATGACCTTATGCAGTTACGAACGCCGTAACACACTTAACCCCACCCCCTTTCACTCCTCTCTCTCTCTCTCTCTCTCTCTCTCTCTCTCAGCCCCTTTCTTTTACAGAACTCGGGTCTCAACCCTCTACCCCCTTCATCCGTCTCTGAACAGGACCCTCTCCCCTACCCTTAGCATTGGAACCCCCCCCCCTTTCCACAACCTTGTACAAGAGACCCAACCCCCTTTCACACGTCACCCTTCCTTTTTGATTCTTCTGTCAGTAATATTATAATCGCCCCAATCCACATAAAAAGACACATGCCCCCCCCCCTCCTCTCACTCGCGCTCTCTCTCGCTCTTTCTCTTTCGCTCTCTCTTTCTCTCTCTCTGTCTCTCTCACTCTCTCTTACTCTCTCCTGGCGTCTTTTCCCGCACGTGCCTGGTCTGATAAAGCTAATCAACGAGGTGATGATCAGATTAAGAAGAAAGTGGGAGGGGTCTAAGGAGAGAGTAGGAGGCTGACTGTGATGGGGTGGGGGTGGGGGACAGGACGGGGGAAGGCGGCTGTGATATGTGATATATGTCAGTTCCGATGACATCTTTGACAAAATGCAGAGCGGCGGCTTAAGCCTGTCAAGTGTCTAATCACCCCGTCGCTCTCTCTCTCTCTCTCTCTCTCTCTCTCTCTCTCTCTCTCTCTCTCTCTCTCTCTCTCTCTCTCTCTCTCTCACTCTATCCCTACAGGTATGCACCTGTACCTGTAAATGTATTTACCCCTCCCGCCCTATCGACATAATTTAAATGATATCAGAGACGGGCTTCTGGCCATGCCTGTTTAGGCAAACCCGGACTGAGATAGGATACAACATACCAGCAGTAAGATCGAGATATTGGATAGAAATTCTCCCCACTCGGAAATCAAACTTGAGTAACAGCTAAACCTCAGAAGCCGCTGCTGGTGCTCTGATGTGTTTTCTCTTTTTTTCCCTAATCAAACATCTGTCGTTCTTACTTCTCTTCCTTATTTTCATTTTTGTTACTCTTTGCTTACACCTCCACTCTTCTAATAAGCCCCATTTGTGTTGCAAGTGCTGTAAAACTATTACTTAAACTCAACTAAAGTAGAGGGTGGTTGGGGTGATGATGGGCGAGGAAGAGGATTGGGTGGGTGGGCCTGTCACACCAATGTGGTTACCGGGAAGTTAGAAGATTTCTTTGGGTTTGTTTGTTGGGGAAATATGTATTGAGATGGGTTTCTTTTATTTTCTAAACTTGTTCGTGCGTATAGTTTTGTCTTCTTTTGTTTGTTTTTATATCTTTCAGGCGAGTTACTGTACATCATTTGTAGTCACCCTGCGTGTGTTCCCACAGGGCCCAAATAAAGAAACGTTTTAATTACTAGACCAATATTTTCGTTTAAAGGGTTTTCTTTGGTCGCTGGCCTACAAAAGTGCTATGCAAAGTTCCATGCGCACTTATACTATTTATTTTTGTTATAGTAGATGGTTTTACGGCGCTCGCAACTGCATAAGGTCATATGAGCGCGCGGTAAACACCTAATATTTTTAGTTGGTAGGAAATTTGGAATTTTGCCCTGGTGGCGGCCGAAGCCTACTCATCGATTTTAGACCATCAGGGGATCTTTAACTTGCACAACTTGCATAAGGTGCGCACTTATACGTGAGCTAGAATACTGTTCAAACCCTGAAAGACAAAATTGAACAAGCTACACTTCTGATTCTGTCACTTCACCCAAGTGGGAATGGGTACCCGGCTATAGACAGCGACAGATCTTGTCAGATCGCTAGTGTTTGAGCACTTAATCAACTGCTTGCACTGTATGATGTTCCCCAGGAAACTGAGAATACTTTTGAGTGTTATTGCTTCTACTGTGGTAATAATAATCATAGCGTAAAACGCATAGAGCTTTCGGTCGAGCGGGGATAGGCGTTATACAAATTAAATGCTATCTCTTTTATTGTTGTTATTATTATTATTCATTATTATCATCATCATCATCATCATCATTGGTTATCTTAGTCAAGTGGACGTCTTGGACAGTGTTATAATAATATGTAGAAAAATGCAAAAGGGGGGGGGGGGGTTTGTACAACTGGTTGTCTTGGAAAGGTGGCCTTTAAAAGTAGGTTCGACTGTAAAAAAAATTGTATGAATGTCATTCTCGCCGCAAATAGCGGAGACTACAGTGATAGTGGTGGATTCTTTGTAAGTCTAAAGCCTAAAGATTAGCGTCTACTGATTGATCAAGAGTCCAGATCAACCAAAACTTCATCTGTCCAAATTCAAGATTCAGTTTGCGAACGGAGGCCTCAATTCTACATTCACTTATTTTCGAACCCAAAAACCGGGAGTCCATAAATCACGGGGACCCTCAGGCGTCAAAGTAGTAATCTAATAGCTTAAGCCTGTCTCCGACTGGACACTTATCTTATTATTCTCCCTGATGCAGATATTGTCTACTATGTCTTTGGAGGGTGGATTGGTTCCTTTTTTTTATTTCTTGAGCTAACAGTCAAGCCATTCAATGTCCGGGGCTGAGCTCAAAGTCACTTACAAATTATGTGTAACCATTCTTTTGGGGTTTTTTCTTTATTCTTTTTTCTTTGGGTTTTTCTTTTAAGGGGGGGGGGGTCTTTTTGCTTTTGTCAGGCCAATGTACTGAATTAAAGATGCCGTACCTCCTTTTATTTCTGAAATACGCATTTCTCTTTCTTGGTGTTTTATATGCTACGCGGCTACTTCATTATCATGGTGCTTCCGCACCCCAGATTTTCTCTGCACTCCCGGTCAACGATCACATATCCCAGATTTGTCAATGATCCTTGGGTGAGATAATTCCCCGGGCTCCCCATTCCCATCGGCAGCAGCTTCCGGTCCGTGAACGATGCGCGTTGGTCAGTTCTGTCAAGTTAATCTCCCACGATCGCGGGTGGCGCGGTGAAATGTGACGGTTTCTGTAGAGGATAAGATTCCCATAACACCCTTCCAGCCAGCTACCCTCCCCGGGAACTCCATAAATATGCATGTCTTGACCTTTGGTCCAAACCTCTTCGTCCTGGGGCCTTGCGTGAGGCCGTCACATGAAGCTCTAGGCCCGAGATGGTTCCCGGAGCGGCGCTATTTTCGATGAAGATTTGCTAGGATTTATGCTTTGTTTCATTGTCTCCCACACAAAATGACTTGAGAACCCCGAAGGAACCATTACCCTTGTCCAAAGCGGTAATTACCCTGTATAAACATTATTGTTCCTTGACAGAAGTAATAACTCTTCAACCTCCTCCTACACTTGGCCTGTTTATTGAATCCACAGAGATTTTAAGGTAGTATTTTACTCACAGATATGACATAGATCTAAGACACAAAGTATTTTAGATCCTGATATGACATATGACACAAGCATTTGCATCTTATATGTGGCATCTGACACAAGTATTTTGGTCCCAGATATGAAACATAACCCAAGTATTCAACTTTTAGTCCCAGACATGACATACCTCGTATGGTATTCTAGTCTCATATATAACAAGTGGTGCAGAAATTATCTGTCTATCTACCCCAGGAAAAAAGGGGGTTGGGTGGGTGACAGGAGAAGAGTCATGGAAAGACAGACAGACAGACAGACAGACAGACAGACAGACAGACAGACAGACAGACAGACAGACAGAGAAGAGGAAAAAGACAGAAAGAAAGAGTTAAAAGCCAATGATAACATTTTTTACATTCCTCGAACTTCCACTGCTTACATGCATGTAGGATTTCTCTCAGAAGGCACGCATTCTATGCAATTTTGTTTAGTAGAACTCGAGAATCGTGATGTTCTCTCACATCAAAATTTGTTTCATAAACTTCGACACAGAATGGCATAATGGCGTTGCATTTCCCCTTAACTTATCCCAGCGTGTGTACGTGAGTAGGCTTCCACATACCCCCCCCCCCCCAAAAAAAAAGGAGGACGTTGCGAAGTTCTTCGTATGGAGGATAACCGGAAACATTTCATTACCGACATCATCCCAATTTATCTAAAATTACGAAATCAGACTCACGGTTTGTGATACTTCTCATGACATTTTGCTGTATCCAACGTGAACGTGCCTCCCATAAACAAGACTGCTCATGAACGTTTTTTTTAAATCTATTAGCATTTTGTGTCATGCTACCAAACCGTGCTCTTCTTGTGGAACTGCTGTTGGGAAATTGCTGAGGTTCGCATCCTCCCTCCGATTTGTCTAGTCTCTACGTCGACCCACAACCCTTTCCACTTTGTCTCCATTAGCTTCATAGATCATTAAGAATTACGACATGATAGGCACTGACTGCCGTGTCGTCATATTTAGGCGGGTAGCTAGAGCCCTGTCTCTCTTTATAGCTATCCCACCCCCCTCCCAACATATTTTT
>NW_004798269.1:197650-199973 GCF_000002075.1 Aplysia californica | reverse complement strand
TCTATCCTATCTCTCTCTCTCTCTCTCTCTCTCTCTCTTTCGTTCACTGTGTGTTTGTGAAGAGGAAAATAAATACATCTGGGTACTTACAAACTGGAGTATAACCTCAAATATTAAATTATGTGTCTATGAACAGCGTACATAATTTGTAAACATAATTTATGTTTGTGTTTTGGATTTTGTCTAGCTGTGGCTGTCTTTTTGTGAACAGCCGTTTAAGAATAAAGGTATAATCATTAGCTGAATTTTGCTTTAATTCTCATCCCGCTCTGTTTGTCTTCCCCAGTTTTCAGCGAATACGATAGCGAGTCAGGAAAACAAGTCATCCAGGGAGGTGAGTTGATTCATTCCTAAACTACTAGCAATCAAGACAAGACAAATCGACCACAATCTTTTTGAATGTTCTAAGGCTAAAAATAAATTTTGAAATGTTATTTTATTTTAGTTTCTTAATCCATGATATCGGTTGCATGTGCTCAAGGAGTTTTTTTTTTTCGAAATTCAAAATTCTAAATGTTGAGAGGAAAAAAAGACAAAATACGAACAGTGTTTTTTTAAAAAGGAATTTTTTTTCTCTCTCCTGTAAAATTTTGCTTTCTGGGCTTAGTACATTCAGCTTGTCGACACTTGAATAGACATTAAGGATGGAACATCTCGGTCTTACTGGCAAAATTAAAAGCAAACGAGACAGGGATAGAACCACAGCAACTCACTTGGAGAGTCTAAAGAGATGGGTGACGTTGTGGAAATATCAAGATTATGTAGGGTTCGTTCGTTTCATGTATTTGTTGTAGCTGTTCTCCATTGGTTGGTTCTGTTGTCGCTTTCATGTATGTTTTTATCATCGATTTTATTATTATTGTTGTCTTTGTTTGTCCAGTTATTATGCAAGGAGTGGTGGCGGTGGTGGTCATGATCTTGTAGGCCCTCCCTGCTGCTACTTGCTATGGCTTTGAGATCCAATTTATTTCGCTCGTCTTTGCTCGTATCCCTTATAAATACCGTCGATGCTGTCTGAAGTTAGCCACCCATTGGCGAAAAGTGACCGTCTTAGACAGGTGGAGGCATTACACTATGCCATTATAATATAAATAACGCAAGAGGGATATGGAAAGTGGCCGTTTGTACTGGTGATTATCTTTTAAAGGTTAGAGCAGGTTTGAATATATAATACGTTGGGTTAATACAGTGAATTTCCTTAGCTACTTATTTACTTACTTTTTTAATTCTTCATCCTCTGTTGCCGTTGAGCGTCGAGGGGGCGGGGGATGCAGTGTTCTGTGGTAGGCCAGCTCTGCAGCTCTTTCAGTTGAGACATTATAATTTCTCAGGGTTTCTTTGACTCCCTCAATCCATATTTTGCGTGGTCTACCTCATCCTTTATACTCTGAGTACTTGGTGTTATGGGGCTCTCGAGGCTGACTGGCTAGATGACAATCGAAACAATTACTCATCATCATTCAATGCCAAATCTGTGGCAGACATCGGCGATCATGCTTCTCCATTCAATCCTTTGCTCGGATGCTCTTAAAAACGCTACGTTTCCCTGATCTTTCCCCGTTACCCATTTGTTTAGATTCCCTAAGTAGGTTGCTCTGGGCCTACCCCTGCCTCGTTAGCCTTCAATTTTGCCAGTGAGAGCTAGATGTTCAAGACTTTTATGTCTATTCAGGTGTCCCAAAAACTGCATTTGTCGTTTTTTTAAAGATTGTAAATCGCTTCCATGCTTTCCCTCCCTGCTCCAGGAGGTCGTATGGCTGAGCCAGACGATTGCTCCCCTCGCAACATGACCGTCAGGCTGGAGATGCCCAACGCTGACCCGAATGACGTCTTCTTCCCACAATGCACGCGCATGGAGCGTTGTGGCGGCTGCTGCTCTTCCCAACATCTGCAATGTGTCCCCGCCTACACCGAGCGAGTCAGCCTCAAGGTAACACTAGGGGTCTCTTGTTTCTTTGTGTGTTTTTTGTTTGGTTGGTTGGTTGGTTGGTCGGTTGATTGGTCGGTTGGTTGGTTGGTCGGTTGGTTAGTTGCTTGGTTGGTTGGTTGGTTGGTTGATTGGGTTGGGGGTTTTTTAGTCTTCTTCTTGACATTCAAATGAGGGCAAGATTTATGTGAGTGTTTTACGACACTTGCAGTACTGATACGTCATGTCGATACAAATATTTCTGTTCATTTTATTGTAGTTGTTTTTCTTCCTCCTCCTCCTTCAGCTCCTCCTCTTCCTCCTCTTCCTCCTCTTCCTCCTCTTCCTCCTCTTCCTCCTCTTCCTCCTCCTCCTCTTCTTCTTCTTCTTCTTCTTCTTCTTCTTCTTCTTCTTCTT
>NW_004798269.1:192954-195675 GCF_000002075.1 Aplysia californica | reverse complement strand
GGTAGCGGTGGTGATGGTGGAGTTGATGGTGGTGATGTTGATGGTGGTGGTAGTGATGGTGATGATGGTTGTGATGATGGTTGTGATGATGATGGCGATGGTGGTTGTGATTGGGATGATGGATGTTACGGTGATAATGATAGAGACAGTGATAGTGATGGTGATGGTGACGTTTTCTTTCGTTTTCATTTTTTTTTGGGGGGGTCTTTTTAATGTACATGTTTTTACGTCCCCCTCCCCTCCCCCCAAATCGACACAATTTAGATCATTTCGTAGACGGGCTTCTGACCCTGTATGTCTGGGCCAACCCAGGCTGAGAGAGATACAACATCCCAACAGAATAAGACCAAGATACTGGATAAAAATGTTCTCCCTACTCGGGAATCGAGCTCGGATCTAATGCGTGCGACAAACAATGATTATTGTTTTGGGGTTTTTTGCTTGCTAATATTGAGACATACACCTGAACCACGTAGAACGGTGTAGCTTTGGTGCTGATTTTCACCGACATGGTTCTAATTCTAAATGCATTTTAACTTACTAGTGACTTGGACATTGATTTATCAAGGGCAACGGCAACTCTTTGCTCTCCGCCTTTTGGTAATGCCACTTTCCACAATTACTGCATATTTACTTGCCTATAACACGAAAGATTTTTCCTAAATAAAGAGGTCCAAAAGGTAAACATAGGCCGGGATTAGGCCCAACAAAGGGGAGGTATCATCGATGACGAAATGGAAGACTTCTGGGAGGCCAGTGATACAAAAGATTAATTAAACCATGGATGGAATCTTTTACTTTTATCCCAAAGAATAATGTGGAGAGCTTAGTTCTCAATGCAGCAACTAAATGTTTTCAAAGGTAAGACATTATCATTATTATTTGATGCCGGGCTTATACTTATCCCCGGTAGGAAGTTTGAAATTTACACGATATTATACCTGCAAAAATGGGCCGATTTCTTTTAGCCGAAGTATACCCTCCATAATACATGTATACCTACTTTCGTGTTATTGACGAGTATACAAAATAAATAATCGCTTGAAATGATATTTTGTCACCAGACTAGTACATTTTTCTGGTTTCTTTCCTGTGAATTGCTTTAACACCTTGCGGAATTTGACAAATTATACATAACATGTCCTCTTCAGGTGTGTCCTTGAAAACGGCAGAGCCCACATAGCGTCCGAAATCACCGGTTTCCAAAACAGCACAGATGATTTCGACGACGAGGACACCTCATCTCCAGAACCGACCACAACAACGACGACTACCACGACGACCGCGACAACAACCCCGACCGCGCAGGACGACCCTTGTGCTGCTATCACGTGTCCGCGAGGCCTCCGTCGGGTCGCGAGGAACGGCGGGTGTTCCTGCCGCCCCATCAGACGCTTCACCGGGAGTGGTGGACGTCGCAGGCCGGGGATGGGCAGGCCGAGAGGTTAATTAAGCAAGACCACAGACTGGAGGAGAATGAGGAGGAGGAGGAGGAGGATGAGGAGGAGGATGAGGAGTAGGGGGAGTAGGAGGAGAAGGAGGAGAAGGAGGAGGAGGCGGCTGCTTACTGGTCAAGATATTCCGAGATACCAAAGAATTCATGGACATTAGTAATATCTGTTTTAGTTTTTTCTGGATCTCATGACGACAAGATAGGCTGCATTTTCTTTTATTTGTCAAACATATAAGAGAAAATCAAGCCAGGACAAATAGTTACGGTTTTGAAAAGGGAATAGACCTAATAGTTACCCAAAAGCATACATGTTTGTTGGTAAGGATACTGGGTAATTTCATGTTATGTTATTCTCATTTTCAAATAAGACATATATTCTGTTTACATTGCATCTATTTTTCTTTTATTTGAAAGGAACAGGCAGAGAAAATACAACATAAATAAACGACAAGAAATCCTGAACACGAGCTCTGACCAGAGTACATTACCACGAGCATAAGTCGAAGAAATTGGTATTGCCTTTGGGGGGGAAATAGGGACGCTCTCGAGCTTGGAAAGAGGTATACAAAAGCTCGAAGGTTGGGAATTGTAAATAACGTAAATAACATTTATTTTATTTCCCCTCTGAAAACTATGGTCAACCTGTCACTTTATCTATATGAAAACGATTTAGATCTACATAAAAATATGGAAAACCATCACCTACTTCTCTGTGAATGAGGTCAAGTTACTATAATGAGCCACAACCCATCTCCAATCCAGAACTTAGAAGGAACTGAGACACACTCTGTGAAACAGCCTCTCTAGAGTATAGAAAAACATTCAAAAATAACAGGTTCGAAGTTGCCAAGTTGTATTCCCCGGCTCAAGTGTGGCGGGGGTTTTCTGTGTGTATAATTAGAATTGGTTCTGTGACAATGTACAGATGTTAACCAAAGACAGGGTAGAAATTGATCTTATAAGTGTACATCCAATTGTAATCGTTTATTTAACACAGTGGACTCTCTCTCTCTCTACCCCTCTCTCTCTCTCTCTCTCTTTCTCTCTCTCTCTCTCTGTCTCTCTCTCTCTATCTCTCAATCACTCTGATTCACTTCCCATCCTCCCTTGCTTTGTCTCTCGCTCTGCATCTGACATAATTAATTTATTATATAATGAACAGGCACATAGATTTCTGGTCTGTGTTTAAGGTCAGATTCTCTTGTAGTCCATGCCGGGCGTGCTTGTGTATGTGTGTGTGTGTGTGTGTGTGTGTGTGTGTGTGAGAG
>NW_004798269.1:190718-192854 GCF_000002075.1 Aplysia californica | reverse complement strand
GAGAGAGAGAGAGAGAGAGAGAGAGAGAGAGAGAGAGAGAGAGAGAGAGAGCGAGAGAGAGTGTCTGTGTGTGTGTGTGTGAGAGAGAGAGAGAGAAAGAGAGAGAGAGAGAAAGAGAGAGAGAGAAAGAGAGAGAGAGAGAGAGAGAGAGAGAGAGGGAGGGGAGAAAGAAAGTGAGCAAGAGAGAGAGGGAGAGAGAGAGAGAGAGAGAGAGAGAGAGAGAGAGAGAGAGAGAGAGAGAGAGAGAGAGAGAACGAGAGAGAGAGCGTGAGACTGAGACAGAGCTAGAGAGGGAGAGAGAAGGAGAGAGAGGGAGAGAGAGAGGAAGGAAGGAGAAATGGCGTAATCTGCATGCATGAGTGTATATTATCCTCGTATGACAATGTATATGTGCGTGCCTGCACGAGTGAACGAGCGTATGTGCGTGCGCGCGGGTGCGTGTGTGCACGTGCCAGTTTGGGTGAGGGATTGCGTGTGTGTGTGTGTTGGGTTTTTTTGTATGTGAGCGCGCATATGTGTGCGTTGTTCGCTCCGAAAAAAGGTGGGGGTGGGGGTGGGGGAGGGGCGCGGTAAGAAACAACAGCTATAGTATAGCCTCTTGCTCTTGTCTTACAAACCTCGTAATAAACTGTCTCAGACAATCTACCCCACTGAAATAATATATGTCCATAGAACGAGAAATCCTTCTCATTGCCGTCTTCCTATGGGAGAAAAGGGTAAAACAAATATTTAAAAGACACGAGACTACTATTCTAGCGCAACAAGCATGCATGAGCTCGTATGTATCATAATAATAAGTAAAAACAAGGTTGCAATTGGAATCCTTTGTATGATGACGTTGCTGGAAGTCCGGGCCTTTTTAAATGCATATAATATGTATATGTGCGGATAGACTAAAGCATTTGAGGAAAACGTTCCCCAGCGCCGCTTGCTACGATGTCATAATAATCTATGTTACACTGCTAAGATTTAGTATAATACACTGCTAAGATTTAGTACAATATTACGTTACAATAATGTAGTTGAAAAAAAAAACTACCATTACTGATGTAAAGTTAAAAAGCACACGCTAGTTATTCTCCTGTAGACTGATTTATATCATTCGTTGACATTCTTTATTTTGA
Organism: Aplysia californica; assembly: GCF_000002075.1. Taxonomy (NCBI): domain Eukaryota; kingdom Metazoa; phylum Mollusca; class Gastropoda; order Aplysiida; family Aplysiidae; genus Aplysia; species Aplysia californica. The sequence continues at coordinate 191,730 of NW_004798269.1, read as the reverse complement.
TTTGAATGATTTTTGTTTTTTTTTTTTTTTTTTTTTTTTTTTTTTTTTTTTTTTTTTGTTTGTGTTCACGACATACTTCAGCTTACTCCCAAGTTCAGATGTTGAACTGGTCATTTCTAATAAACTTTTGATGAATTATATTTCCCTCTGTGTCCTATAAATGATTCGTCTTTGAGTGTGCAAGCGAAGATCTATAGATTGAAAGCGGAGACTCAATCTTTTCTTCAATGTCGAGAGAAAAAAAGAAGAGAAAGAGTACCGGCGCGTTATGGTTGTACCTGGAAATGGAGCTGTGCATAGAAGACGCTGTTGAGACACATTTTTAAAATACTACTTTTTTTAGTAAGAGTTTTATAGCATTCGCAACATATACTTGACTGCACTGAATGGACCCGGTAAGAAAATTTCAAATCTCAATTATTATTTTTTAAAGTTCTAGTAAGGGTTTTACGGAACATGCAACACAATAAGGTCATAAAAGGGTAAAAGATTAGAGATGTTACAAGAGAGTAACAAACACAAAAAAGAAGGAGAGATCACGACAATATGTTTGATAGGAAAGAAAGAGCAAACCACAGCGGAGCACCCCTTAACCACCTATTTTCACAACTCAGGAATCAAACCAATGTCTTCTATACACAACAGCAAAGAGCCTAACATCTACACAACAGACACCACTACACAGAACAAAACATTGAAATTGAAGACAATAACAACTGCTTTTAAACATCTGAGCATTCTTTATTTATCTTCAAAATACAAAGTAGAAAAACTGGAACTAACACAGACAGACAGACAGTCGCCATTGTCATCTAATATCATTTAGCACAAACAGTTGTACAACATTTTAAAATCCCAGCAGGTACATTCGTGAAAGTCAATGACAACCTTTTCTTTCAAAAACCATGCATTTGGATAAACATCTCTCTCTCTCTCTCTCCCTCTCGCTCTTTCCTCTCTCTCTCTCCCTCTCTCTCTCTCTCTCTCTCTCTCTCCCTCTCTCTCTTTCTCT
>NW_004798269.1:180419-190591 GCF_000002075.1 Aplysia californica | reverse complement strand
TCTCTCTCTCTCTCTCTCTCTCTCCCTGTCTCTCTCTCTCTCTCTCCCTGTCTCTTTCTCTCTCTCTCTCTCGCATCACCAACCCATGCACCTCATGCTTTCATCTCATTTACCTCCTTCTGTTTCCTGCGACTAAATTCGCCCTTCAATCGACATTACATACACTGGTTCATACAAAATGTCCAGACAGGAGAAGGTAAGAAGAGCACAACAAAGACTTGTCATGAGTTTGTTCCCAGGCACTTGACAAATATGTTTCATGTCTATGGGTTTTAGACGGAAGTAAGTTGGGATATGTAATAAATAAGTGTACAGAATTTCACATCCCTTCCAAACACAGTAAGAGAGTTGACAAGGCAGGACCTCAGAATCAAAAGTCCATCTTGAAAACCTCTCTAACAATCCCAAGTTCTGGACACCCCACCCCCCAACCACCCGAGCGTGACACCAACTATGGTAACAGCATGCCCTAAAGAATAAATATATATATGATAACATTTACAGGAATGAATCAAGAAAGGATGATTTAATGGATATATAAACAGCGATATGTGTGTATATATGATATATGTACACGCAAAAGAGACTAAAACTATTCTCCCACAAAGCCTGATTTTCATGTCAATTTCAGATAATTTAACTATTCAATGACAAGATATGACAAGCAGAGAATGGATGTGAACAATACCATCATTTAGTTTTAGTAAGAGTTTTACCGCACTTGCAACACAATAAGGTCATAGAAGTGCCGAAGATTAGAGATGTTACAAGAGAGTAACAAACACAAAAGGAAGGAGGGGAGACAGAGACGATAGATTTTTTATAGGAAAGAAGGAGCAAACCAACCCAGAGCGCCCACCAACCACCCTCACAATACCATCAGCAGTTGCAAAATTTGGATACTTCATAAAATGATAATTATTTGAGAACAAAATGCTGTGTCTGTGAAATCTTGACATAATAAGAAACTTCGATAGCACAGAAAAATATCTGGAGATCAATGTAAAAAGCATTAAAGCTATTGCCATACCAAAGTCACTGGCTTAAGACATACAGCCTTACACAAGCACTGCTGCACTGAAAGAAGAAACGCCCCCCCCCCCCCCCCCACCCCATGTTAACATGAAAAGTAAAAAAATACTCAGATAATGTTTTGTTTGAGCAAAGAGGAGAACATCTGGAAAATAACAGCCATCTCGTTTTTAGTTTTAGTGAGTGTTTTACAGCACTCACAACTGCATAAGGTCATATGAGCGCCAGAAGATTAGAGGTGTTACAAAAGAGTAACAAATATAAAAAAAAGAAGAAGGGGAGATAAAGACGATAGCCATCTCGGGCAGGAGAAAAAGCAAGATAAGCAGTATACAGATGACAAAAAAACAAAGGCATAAAAGAACCTATCAGTACTATCTTCCAGATGACAAAAAAACAAAGGCATAAAAGAACCTATCAGTACTATCTTCCAACCACCCTTCCAAAAAGTAGAGCAAGTATAATTTCTAATATTTCATGAATATCACCCCTTCCAAAAAGTAGAGCAAGTATAATTTCTAATATTTCATGAATATCACCCCTGCCAAGAGACAAACAAATGAGAATTCGACAAGGAAATTGAAAGTAAATTATTTTGATAAAAAAATGTTCAACAATTTTTCAACCTAAGTAAAGGAAAGGCACTAACAAAATCAATAATAACAGACTTTTACTGCTGTGAATGAAAGAGTTTGATGAGAGTTTTTCTTCACTTCCACTCTCGACAGAGCCAGAACTCTCCAGCGAGAGCCTTGAAGGAGGACAGGGGGTCCTGTAACCAGAGTCTATGCCCTGGGCTTATCAGTCAGAACTACAGCTAATTAGTCTTGTCTGGCCCTCAGAGGTTGAAGGTCAAACCATGGCCCATTAGCCTGATTGCCTTTATCTCTACCACAGAGGTATCATGTGCCCTGAGCAATGAGCGCCATCTCCACTTCAGGGAAACCCTCTAATAAAGTTGAGACACTGAGACATTTTGTGTTGTTTGGCTGTACTTTACTGCTAGTCACCACGATAACAGCTACGTTCTGCCCGAGACATAGGTCGTTATTGGAACTACAAAAACAGTATACATAGAAATAGAAAGAGAAGAGTACCAAAACACAAGAGTTTCTACTGACAAACATATATCGTTACTTCAACAACAGAAATAATATATGGAAATAAAAAGAGGAGAACACACACATAAGAATTTTCACCAACCAACTGAATGCAACATTCTGACTTTGCGGGACAAATACTCGTACTTCCAAATGCATTTTACCATCCTAGTTCCTTAAAAAATAACTAAATTAATAAATATATACAAACTTTACACATATTGGTATAAAAATATCTCAAGAACATTTCGTTCTCATCAACAACACAGATCTAATCCCAAAAATGGATTTCGACTGCTCAGTGTAAGATTCCATCTTAAGACGTCACTTTTTAAAATAGTATATGGCGAAGTTTCACACTAAACATTCAGTTTATTCATAGGAAAAAAGGGTACGCCTAATTTACAGCCTGTCTTGGCTCCACAAAAAGAATACCCCAACACAACTGAAGATTCTTTCTATACCTGCACTCATACTGAAGTAGATCGTAAAGCCCATAGAGGTTGTGGAGTGAGTATTTGCGCTATACAAATGCTATTTATTATATATTACTACTATTTTTCAAAATTATTACTATCATTATTATTATTCATTTAACAGAGTAAATTAACGGATTCGTAGTCAGAAACAAGCCATTTCATCCAAGGCTAGGAAGCGACCACTACGCTACACTTCAAACATTTGACGGAATAGAACGCATGGCCAGTCTTTACTTTCATTTTAGAAGGCAATCTATTAATCAGAAGTACGTCTTTATCAAATGGTTTAGCCATGCATGATTGCTCCAAAACAACGATATCAGTTAAGGAAATGATTCCAGCATCAGCCACAAGGCCTGAGTACTGCTCCATGCCAAATTTATCGATTCACCACCGCCCTAAAGTCAAGACTTTTTACAGTACAACAAAAGTTGTTTTTTTTCTAAATTCTGGAACAGGACTCTCAAGTTCATTGGAATCATAATGATGAGTGCCTACACCTTCAGTACTAAAGTTAAAAGAGGGGAGATAACTGACACAAATGTCTTATTAAGAGTGTATAATATATTATTATACTTTGAGCCACAAGGTTTTAGTGCACTTTTGTTTTAATGTTCTGACAACTATTCGTTAACATAAAAAAAAGCCACCAAACATAAGTTTAAGGGTTATTAACATTTTTTTTCATAAGACATGCAGACATTAACCCCCAAAAAATCAGTTTCTAGGTGCATTTCAAATATTGTAAGGGCTGACAAAGAAAAAAAATAGCTGCAAGTTTTGTTTTTCTGAAGTCAACAAACTCATCTTGGACCTGACAGCCATTGGTTTTATGGGAACCTTTGAACAAAAGTATCTCAGGCTTGCAAAGGGATGAGCATCAATTACAATTCGTTATCCCTTTCTACATATATTTATTCTTGGAAAGACAGTTATGCGACAAGAATGGTGTGTCTTTGTGCATAGAGGGTACAGAAATTCCAGCACCGTAACAGGCTGCAAAGTAAGAAAAGTATTAGTCATTGTCGCACACTTGTATTCTCAATCCATATCACGCACAATTCATCATACTATTGCACTATGCACTCTCTTTGAATAATAATCTTTCTTCTTATTAGCTGAAAGTGTAATATTGTTTAACACCTTTTGGAGACAGATTCAACTATAAGGTTTATGATGTGTATCAGGTATAATATATTACTAAATTTAATAATGTATGGATCCGGGAAGACAGGACTTATGACAAATATTGCACAAATATGGTCATCACTATCAGTGCCATCAAGTAAACACAGGAAAATGCAACCAGTAGACTATGATGTCATACATTCGCCTGAACAAAACATATGATTGCTATACTGGGAATGCTCGCTAGCATGTATGTAATTAGGTTGCGTAACACAGTTTATTCTTTTAAGTACATCACATACATGGGTTCAACCTAAGATTGTACGTACTCACCAACCTAAGATTGTACGTACTCACTCAGCCAGAGTGAGATATTCTTCTTTATAACCAGTGACAAGGCTGTCAGCTGTCATCAAACTTACAACAAAATTATTGCACATACATTGTTAATGCTTTCATAAGAAGCTGATGTCACTGCAAATTTGTACATTACCAGATCTCTTACGGACATTCAGGATACAAAAATTGATTACTCTCATTAACTTTGTTCACCACATTTTATAATCTTAAATAACTGCAAAAAGAGAGTGAAACAGATTTATGTTTCCAGAAATTCTTTCTGGGAAAGGATTTCAAAAATTTAAATAAGCTTCCATTCCTTGATGTCTGTAAGTTTGATAAATATATGTCTCTGAATCCAACTTTCTTTCACTCTCTTAACAAACATACATGCACATCAAGTGCATAATGTACATTACACATACAGGCACAACGTGTGCATCAGTTCAAATCTTGGGGATAATTAATCGACAAATTTTAGAATCTAGATAGGCCTATAGAAGATGTAACTTAATCAAAATACAACAAAGTACCTTTCTAACAACCCAACGTCATTCATTCAAAGAAATGTTAAGTAAAAGTTACCACAAAATGTTAAGACTCTAGTATCTCATCTGATCCAAAACTCGCACAAATTCTCCGTAACACCTGAGCTGGTTAATTCATTCACACTTCATCTCACTCCCTGAGGACATACCACATGGTAGCCTTTAATACATTCCAATTCTACCACTTACATCTCCATCCCTATCAAAAGCCAAGAACTCATTTTGATCGCTCAGTGTAAAGCTCCGTCATACGACACTTCTCAAAATGGTTTAAGGCAGAGTCTTAAAACAAAGAGTCTGATTTGAGCATTGGAAATTGAGGAAACTGAGGTGATAAACTTTCCTAAGGACACAAAGTCCTTTTCCACAAAGCCCAGGATAAAACGTGCAATATTATAATAACAAGTTTAACACCTTTAATATGATATTCTACAAACAACATTGCTTCAAAACAGGGCTTTGATTTTTGTGTCTCAGTCCAGCCGAGCTCCACTGAACATCAATGATATGAGAGAAGTTGAACAGAGTTTTGGTGATAAAGAGATGTAGGCTGATATGATAACAGTCATTGTGCGCTTATAAACAGACAGGAACACCACCAACAACAAAAACACAAGCTTCAAAAACGTATCCACACCATAGAACAAATAAATTACAAACCAAAGAACCTGAAAGTACCTTCCTTTTGCTGACATTGACAGGAATTGAAAATATCCTCCCCAAAAATATTTTTGTATAAAAAATAACAAAGGAAGGTTTGAAACAGGAATTCAAAGTTTCATTGTCATACTTCAGATCAAAAGAAAAGGGGAGAAATTAAACACAGCTGAAATGGCTACTCTCAGAGAGACAAAGAGCCGTCTACCTAAATATATTCCTTTAAAAAGCTGCCAAAATGTATGTACATTGCCATTTTGTCTTGCCAGTTGTTCATTAGCAAGACTACATTAATTTAATGCATTCAGGAGAAAATGTTGCCTTCAAATTTCCTATTCACTCGAAGTGACCCATACAAACAAAGGCATGCGAAATTTTCACTCTTTTCATGACCACCTTTCAAAAACTCCTGACATTAACTAATGAGCATGCACTTGCCCACACACACACACACAAATTTTCACTCAATGATCCACATATTCTTTAAAAGACAACAACCTTTATTATGAATATGTACACATGCATGAACACGCATACACTCAAACACACACACACACACACACACACACACACACTTGCAGAGTAATGGCAAACCCTGCCAAACAGACATGCACACAAGTATGAGCAAACACACAAATGGAATGAAAGTCTATCCACATCCACCAACATCTGGCCACGTCACTCGTGTATGGTAGCCAGCTCAGGGCTGCCCATCTCACTGGGCTTGTTGAAAATCTTTAAAGGGAAAGTCACCCCAGTTCTGAAGCTTTCCGATGGCAGTGGTGGATAGGCAGATGACGACAGGACAGCCAGTTTCTCCACACATCTCTTCAGTGTTGGTTCCTCGATCTGTTAAGTAACATTTGTTTTAGTAAGAGTTTTACATCACTCTTAACACAATTAAGTCATATAAGTGCTGAACATCAGAGGTTTGACAATAGAGTAACAAACACAAAAAAGGAGAAATATTTAGTTTTAGTTTTAGTAAGAGTTTTACGGCACGTGCAACACTATAAGGTCATATAAGAGCCGAAGATTAGATGTGTTACAAGAGAGTAACAAATATAAAAAAGAAGAAGGAGAGATCAGGACGACAGGTGTTTGATAGAAAAGAAGGAACAAACCACACCAGAGCACCCACCAACCACCCACAAGGAGAAATATGGATGATAGATATTTCATAGGAAAGAAGGAACAAACCACATTATAGCATATATGGCATTTGATGGCACTTAGTCATAAAACAGAAATTAATTTTTCGAGAAACAAACGAATGGGAGCGTATGTGTGAAGAATTTGGATGCATGGCTATAATTTAAGTTAAAAGAAAATGCGAATTGGTCAGACAAGGGGACATAATAAATATCAAACGGCACGAAGTATTATTTTGACCCGGTTACTTCCCTTGACACGAATGGCCACTTCCGAACACCTATTTCATTATTAAATTCATTTGAGTCCCCGCGTTAATGTTATCCCAAGTTCCCGGCCTGTTTTCTCGTTATTGTGATCAATCATCGTTGGCAAGATGTTAGAATGTACAGTCCAGAAGACCAAAATTTTAGAGGTGAGAAGAAAAAAGGAACTTTCATTCTTTTAACATTGCATTTGAAATTGAATTTCGACAAAATATGTATTGAGCACATGCAACCAACACCACTGATAAAGACACTGAAATATTTTTTAAAATAAAAATTCTGGGCCTCCTACATTTTAACAGTTGGCCAACGATACGCGACTCCACACTAGAGATAATTTTGCTATGCCACAAACCAAAAGAAGGCAGGCTTTACCTTGCAGAACTTCATGACTTGAAACTGCTTCTCCTCGGTCAGACTGTCGTGAGGGCTCCCAGTGAGGTGCAGCACCAGGGCCAGGGCCAGGGAACAAGGCTGGGGACAGGAATCGACAGTGAGTAATCGGGTCGGTCATTTACTCGTGGCTGAGTCATCGGCCATTTACTCATGGGAGAGTCATCGGCCATTTGCTCATGCGAAAATCATTCATCATGAGTTAAGTCATTAATTTGTCAGTTTCTTACGGGTAATTGGTAAGTCATCACTCATTTCCTCATGGGTGAGTCGTCAGTCATTTGCTCATGGGTAAGTCATCAGCCATTTGCTCATGCATAAATCTCATCCATCATGAGTAAGTCATTTGCCATTTGCTTATGGGTCATCAGTCACTGGTAAGTCATCAGTCATTTGCTCATGGGTAAGTCATCAGTCATTTGCTCATGAAGAGTAGATCGTTGGTAATTTACTAAAGGGTTAGTCATTGGTCAGTTACTCGAGAGTAAGTCATCAGTCATTTACACATGGTTTAGTCTAACAGTCACTTGCTCATGGATAAGTCATCAGTCATTTGTTCATGGATAAATCATCAGTCATTTACTCGTGAGCAAGACACAGTCATTTACTCGTGAGCAAGACATTGGTCATGGGTAAGTCATTGTAAGCAGAACCCAATGGTGGTTCACGAAAGCCCTATTTGAGATTCAAACAAGGGTCATTCGCACCACGGCCAAGCAAGATATCGTCTCAGCTTGCGGTGGTGCACCCATCAAGCCAGTGTTGGCGATAAGCATTACATAACCAGAACTCACGGCAAGAGCAGTTCCTCTACTTGATGTTTTTGTTTTAGTATGAGTTTTACGGCACTTACAACACAGATAGGTCACATAAGTGCCGAAGTTAATCAGAGTTTCAGTTTTTGCAAGCAAAGGTGAATAGTAATGGTCGTTTAGTGCTGGGACAAAGCAAGACAGACAGACAGACAGACAAACAAACAGACAGGCAGACAGACAAACAAACAGACAGAGAGAGAGACAGACAGACAGACAGACAGACAGACAGACAATAAATATATTAATTAAGTAAGTAAACAACAAACATACCAACAGAGGGTAAAGTAAAGAAGGGGGGGGGGGTGCAAGGATTCGATTAGACAAAACTTTAAATCCCTCTCCAAAATCTCCTTTCAAAGACAGAACAAACCAAGCGGAAGCTCTTTGTGCATTTTCTATGTCTACTGTTTAAGGTGAGACAAGCGTAGATATACAAAGGAAAAGGAGAGAACACGGCATAAGCAGGGATGAAAAAGAAATTATTTTTTAAAATCCAGACAGAGAGAAAGAAAGATTTGAAAATGGGTGTGCCAAGGACACGGTACAGTCTGGAAAAACATGAAGGAAATCTGGGGAAAATACACACTTGAGAATGAAGTACATCTGCATTAAGTGGGAGAAAAAAATGTATGCAGCTTTGAGCTGAGCAGGCAATTTCCCACAGGTACAGAGCCAAGTTTTATACAGTCGACCGACAGGTAAATGTTGCCCCCGCCCCCGCCCCCTTCTCGCTCTCAGAAATCTATCTCTCTCTCTCTCTCTCTCTCTCTCTCTCTCTCTCTCTCTCTCTCTCTCTCTCTCTCTCTCTCTCTCTCTCTCTCTCTCACACACACACACACACACACACACACACACACACACACACACACACACACACACACACACACACACTCACTTCCTCAGCAATTCCCTCAAACGTACAGTAAGCAATGCAAAGATAAACAAGGTCAAACTGTGGCCAGAACGCATGCGCGTCGAACACACTTGAGTTGTGAGTTTACCTTGAAGGCGCTCACTCACACCCCAGCTGCTGATCAATAGACGCAGTAAACACATTCATAATCTAACCCGTCTGGCAGCTCGTGATTAAATCGGTCTTTGTCTCAACATCTCGAAAAATTTTGTCAGTTTTTTTTTTTCTTCTCAATATTTTGGCAAATTGGCTGCTGGCATTGAATACTTCCTAGGAAGCCTCAGAATGCTTCTGGGTGTTCTAGCATTTTATTTTCTTTGTTCATGTATGTTTAGTGTTAGTATGAGTTCTATGGCACTTGCACCACAATAAGGCCATATAAGTGCCGAAAAAATATATGTTACAAGAGAGTAATGTACACAAAAAAGAAGGAGGAGAGATAAGGACGATAGATGTTTGATGTGAAAGAAGGGGCAAATCACACCAGAGCACCCGCCAACCACCCACGTTCATGCATAATTCTGGTAACACCTCCAATCTTTGCCACTTGTAACATACATGAACACAGAAAAGAAGGAAGAGAGATGAGAGAGAACGATGCCCATGTTTCATAGGAAAGAAGGAGCAAACCACACAAAATCGCCCACCAACCACCCACTTTCAGGAAAGGGAGTTTAGTCAACAAACAGACCAAGAAGAAGTGGCAGTAGTCTCGAGTAATGGAACTCTCCCATCTACCCGGTGATGGAGTCGATGCCAAAGGGAATATTCTTATTTTCTCCCACCATAGAAAAAATCTCTCTCTCTCTCTCTCTCTCTCTCTCACACACACACACACACACACATACACACACAAGTTCCTGGCATGACCGTGAACCTCTGGCACCCTGCCAAACGGAAGAACCGTGCAGTATTCGATTCTCGCGGAAGCAGGGAAATAATGAGTGAGAAAGCTAAGAAGCTTGATTATTTTCATTTCGACTCAAGTCTCCAGGCAACATAATGAAACGCACATAGAACAGTTTGTTACAAAGAACTGCTGACGAAATGTTCCGGAGAGAACTTGTTAAAACGAAAAGAAATCATTCTTAATGTATATTATTCTGTGATCTTAATTTCAATACCTGGCACATACATGTATTAATTTGATTGCTCAAAGAGGAAGAAATACGACAAAATAACGACCATTTGGTAAAGAGAAAAGGCAACATAGATGTACAGACCAGACAGGCAAGAACAATTGAGGGAGGGAACGGAATTGGGACCTTGTGTGACGCTCTCCAACCACCTGCTCCTTGAAAATGTACGGGGGGTTGAAAACTACTACATATAGTTTTAAAGAACAACCCC
>NW_004798269.1:174344-178538 GCF_000002075.1 Aplysia californica | reverse complement strand
AGGAGAGAGAGAGAGAGAGAGAGAGAGAGATTTATGATCGCCTAGAATGCCACGAATGGGGTGCAACGTTACGTTTGCTTACTTTTACTATTATCTTTAATATGTACCACTACCACAATGTCACTTGCAGCTATGTCGTTGGGAATACCCTTAGCTTTGCACAGCATGTCATGTATGAGTCAGGCGCTGTTGTTTTCGCCCGGGCGTGTATTGTAGTGCTCTGTGGTTGTGGTGGCCCACCACAGCCCAGCACTTGGGCACATGCCAACACCCCTAACAACAACAACAGGTTGTGGTATCAGCTAGCAGTGGGCCTGTGCGCAATCAGCTGTGCGGCGGGATCAGCTGTGACTGACTGAAACACCCGTCTTTTATCTGCTGGGCATACAGATCTAGAGGGTTTTTTAAACACATGTAACGATAAGTTTCTTTCACTGGTGTATGTGTTTTTGGTTGGGTTTTTTTTTTTCAAACGTCTTTTTTACCGCCTTTAAATTATACCCTGTTGATCCGGTATTAATCTTTTCGACGCCACAGCGATTTTGATTACGGTCCGTTTTGATTACAACTATACTTTGTGACAATTTATTTTCCTGTATGAATCAATAACAACACAAAAGCATTCAGAAGATTGCCTTATGTCCCTTTATGAGTTATTGTGCCAGGCGAGTTGTCTCGATAAAGGCCCCCCCATTGAGCCAGGAACAAATGGGGACTGGTTACACTGAACATTCAGGTATAGATCGCACTGTATTTATCACCCTGACACTACTTGTGTAAACACTTTACACACTAGCTGGTATGGCAGCCTGAATTCGTATCGATGCGTAATCGAGGAGTCAAAGTTTGTTTGTTTGTTTGACAATGCGGGGTTTGGTGTGTTGGGGGTCGGGGCTACGGCATAGCAAGCTTAGAGAATAATAATATTAGGCTCGTTTTGGGCTGTAGTGTGGTCTGCTGTGTGTTTCTTTTTTATATGGCTGCTGTCTTTTTATTTATTTTTTTACTTCCTGCCTGGTATGATATAATATACTTATCATCATCATCATTGGTATTTTTATCTGTCGCACACAGACCTTCAAAATGTAAGAAAAAGTTGCTGAGGCTAGAAAACTATTGTTTGCAGTGCTAATGTAAAACGTCTGATAGCTTCATTCTGATATATTTTTTTCTGTCAACTGACAACTCATTAGTCGTCGGCAGCCAGCCAAGTTTTTCGTTGTTGTTGTTGTTGTTTTTGTTGTTCGATTTGTTGTTTTGATCGTGTTTTCCATACTGTATTTATACTTATTGCAGTGGGTAAAACTCTTAGATATCGGCACGGTAGAGAATGGCTTTCTGTCCGCAATATGGGTCAGGAGACAATGATGTGTTAGTATCATAAAATGGATTTTGACACGCCGGCGTGTTTGGGATAAACCTCCGTGCAGTGAAGGATTTAAATAAGAAAAAAGTCGGTCAGAGGTTAAGTTACACCTTCAGCAAGTGCAGAGACCTGTGCTGAGCGCTGTTAGGAAGGAGGTGGGGACTCAGAGGGAGAAACTTTTGGACTTGAGCCAGATCGTCATGAAAATTTGTGATTGTGGGTAGACGTGGTGTGTGTGTGTGTGTGTTTGTGTGGGTGTGTATGTGCGTGTATGTCATGTGTGTGTGTGTGTGTGTGTGTCTGTCTGTCAGTGTGTGTGTGTCTGTCTGTCTGTCGGTCGGTCTGAGTGCACGAATGAGTGCGCGCTGGTGTGTGTGTGCGCGCGCTCAATCGTCGGTGAATACACGGCGTTCAGTTGCCTGCCAGTGCGTCTGCGTGTGTGTTAAGTGTTGTGAGCGAGTGTTTGCGAGTGTGTCTGCCTGTATGTATGTGCGTGTGTGTTTGTGTGGGAGTCTGATCATGTCGACAGGGTCATAAAACACTAATTTAATTACAAGCTTGCCTAGAGTAAAGGAAGTCACATCAACAATAACGGCTATTTAGTTCTGGGAAAAGCAAGACAAACAGGCAAAAACAACAGAGAAGAAGGAAGGTAAAGAAGTCGGACTCACTATTGGCGTCCTCCACCTACCAACGAGAAATTGTGACAGAATTGTGGGGTGTTTTTTTTTAGTTTACTTTTGATGAAAGTTTTTCTACACTTGCAACACAAATAGTCATATAAGTGCCAAAGCTTAAAGGCATTACAAGAGAAGAGAGTAACATACAAAGAAAAGAGGGAGAAGTACGGACGATAGATGTTTGATATGAAAGGAGCAAACCACACCAGAGGACTCACCAACCACCTTCGGGTTCAAACGCACCAAATAAAAAAAGTCACTGTATTAAAAAAAAAGCGAAAAAGGTTGAGACAGACCAGTTACAATTATTACACGTCTGCCACCTTAAAAAAAACAACAACAACCGGACTCAGTGTATGCACCGATTCAAGATGGTGGGCACTGGATAAGTAACCCTCCTCCAAAAACCTTCAAACACACGTTTCTGCAAGCAATAAATTCAAAATATTCCAAGCAGACACGAAACAATATCAGATTGAATGTTTACTACTGTAACCACCCGATTGAAATTGGCTTAAGGCCTTCGTTCTCAAAATTATTTGCAAATCCCCCTTTGAAAGTTCAGAATTTTTCTTCAGCATCGGCAAGTCCACGAGGAGAAATACTAGAAAACAATATTTTCCGGCACAAAAACATTCTTACACACTCAGACTCTCAAGAGGCGTCCGCAGCCCGCTGGTTGGTTACGCTAGCGGACTCGTAATTGTGAGGTTGTGGCTTTGGCAGTTTGAGCCTCAGCTCGGTCCAACGTTGTGTCCTTGGGAAAGACACTTTTACACAAATTTCCCATTTGGTTCGGTCCTTTCGGAGATGGACGTTAAACTCAGAGGTCCTGCCTCTTTAATAATCTAATTGTGTTGATAGAGGCGTTAAACCGACACCATTTTCAGACCCTCAAAAGCGTACTAAATACGTTTTTGATGAACTGGTCGGCAGCTACAGTCCAACCTGCTCTAACGGCCACCTGTATAAGACAACCACCCGTACAAACGGTCACTTCCCATTTCCTCCTTTGCGTATTTGCTACATTAAAGTGACACTGTGTAAGACAACCGCCTATTTAAGAGGACTACTTTCCTCCTCAACAATTTGTGGCCGTCTTAAACAGTTTGGAATGTATTTAATCTATCAAAATTCTAACTACAGATCCGCTTACCGGCATGAGCACGGTGGACTTGGATTTGAGACAGCGCTCTGCCAGGACCACGATGGGGGGCGACAGCACGGCGTTCTGGTTGAGATCAAAGAGTTGTGCGAGCACGGGCAGGTAGCTGAGGTAGGTGATGCGGGGCGGCGCCCAGGACAGCTTGTCCAGGATGTACAGCTCCATGCGGCACAGGTCGTGGCGCGTCCACTCGTGGCCCGGCAGCTGGGCCAGGTCGTGAGGGCTGGGGATCACCTGGACACGACACACACTCAATTAATATCATCTGTCAGTGTTTTACGGCGCTCGCAACTGTAGTATAAGGTCATATGAGCGCGCGGGACACATTAAACATTTTCAGTAGGAAGGACATTTTGAAGTTTGCCCGGGTGGCGGCCGAAGCCTACTCTTATCGATTTTAGACCACCAAGGGATCTTTAACGTGTGCAACTTGCACGTGAGACCTCCGAGATTTTTCGCGCCCTTGTCCTAGAAGGCTAGGAATAGATCTTTCCTACCATAAGATCACGGGTGTGGCTGAAAGACAGCAGTAAGAAGGAGCCAAGGAGGAGCAGTAGAAAGGCTGCAGAAAGAGTCAGGAGCCCAGACGAGAGAGCAAAGGAAGTGAGGGGGTGGGTGCAGAAAATGGAGACGAAAGCAAACGATAAAACATTGCAAGAGAGCATGAAAGGAGGTGAAAGAAGACAACTCTAGAAAAGAAGTTTTTTTCCCGTCGCTATCCGGATTCGAAACAGCGACCTTTAAATGAGAGGTGAACACATTAACCTCTATGCCACGAGAGCCTCCAATCATCTGTCTATTCAGCTTTCGTTTTAATAACCATTTTAAGGCACTTGCAACACAATTAGGTAATATAAGGCCTAGTGCCGAAGAGGTGTTACAAGAGTGTTCCCACTCAGGAATCGAACTCGGGACTCTTGCATGAGACAGCGAAGCGCCAGTCCACTACACTACAGATGCTGGTATACTTATTAGAAACTACT
>NW_004798269.1:171432-172976 GCF_000002075.1 Aplysia californica | reverse complement strand
TGGGGGGGGGGGCGTTTTGGACTTCTCTTATTTAACACGCATCAGGCAGTGAAAACAATAATTTAACATTTCAGATATACATAACTGACTGTAAATACTTTACACACAAATGTAATGTATATTATGTACATGAAAGTGTGAAAGTGTCGTATTATCTCAAAACAGATATCATAATGTACCCCAAAAATCCGAGTGAGCGCGTTGGAAAAAACCGCGAGAGCGAAGTGAAATTCGAATTCGTCTCAAATTCGTGCCATTTTCCTCCCAAATAATGTTTGTTTGTATGAGTAAAGTCAAGTTGTTTGTTTTAGTAGAGGTTTTATTGCGATCACAACTGCATAAGGTCAAATGAGCACCAGAAGATTAGAGGAGTTACAGGAGAGTAACAAACATAAAAAAGAAGGGGAGATAAGGGCGGTAGATGTTTGATAGGAAAGAAGGAGCAAATCACACCAGAGCATCCGCCAATTTACTATTTATTTTACTATTTTTTTCCTAAATAGTGTTTGTGTGTTTGTTTGAGTAAAGTCAAGCACATCGACACACCAATGGTTATATTTAGTGCGGGGGAAAAGGGGAGACAGACAGACAGAAACAACAGGGAAAGCAAACAAGCCGTAAGACCTACCACCCATTATCTCTCAAATAGTGTTGACAAATAAAAGGAAAGTACGGTAAATATGCCAAACAACAGTGTGGACACTGATAGATAAACGTACTTATTAATTCAATTTTGAGAAATTTGGTAGCTCCCGCGCTGTAAGCCAAACCAGTTAAGTTTTAGTTTTAGTAAGAGTTTTACGGCACTTGCAACACAATAAGGTCATATAAGTGCCGAAGATTAGATTTTTTTTAAGTAGAGGGTTTTACGGCGCTCGCAATTGCATACGGTCATGATTAGAGGTGTTGCAAGGGAGTAACAAACACAAAAAAGGAGGGGAGATAAAGATGATAGATGTTTGATAGGAAAGGAGGAGCAAACCACACCAGAACACCCGCCAACCACCCACAAATTACGGAAAATATGCGAAAACAACAGTGTGGACATCGATAGATTTACGCACTTAGTAATTCAATTTTGAGATTTTGCTGCTTCCCGCCCCGCAAGAAGGCAAGCCAAGGCCGGGTAAGACATCATTTAACAGGACATAAACGAGGGTACTCAGTTCCCGGTTAAATATCTCTGCAACCCGAGAATCATACTCACAGTCACACAGTGCGCCCAGCAGAATGAATGAAGCCTTTTTTAAAAGTTTGTTTGTTTTAGTTAGAGTTTTACGGCACTTGCAGCAACACAATAAGTTCATATAAGTGCCAAAGATTAAAGGTGTTACAAGAGAGTAACAAACACAAAAAGGAGAGGAGATAAAGACGATAGATAGGAAAGAAGGAACAAACCACACCAGAGCAACCCCACCCACTTTTTAAGTTTTAGCAGAGAGGTTTTGGTAAGAGTTTTACGGCAGTTGCACAATTGGGTCATATTAGTGCAGAAGATACAATAATGTGTTAAAAGAGAGTAGCAGTAGCATACAAAGAAGGGG
>NW_004798269.1:168498-169172 GCF_000002075.1 Aplysia californica | reverse complement strand
GAGAGAGAGAGAGAGAGAGAGAGAGAGAGAGAATAATATAATACTATTCTGACAACCTCCATTAATCCACCAGAATGGGCCTGTAGAAAGGTAAATCCAGGCATTACAACTACAAGTACTACAAGCATGTCATTAATAAGCTATCTGTGATACCATTCCTGGGACCGAGGGCCGACCTGTACGGTCAGTCAGTTCACACACCACTGCCCAGTTGCTCGGGACACTCCAAAGATCAATACGAACATTTTCATAAGATTAATGCATTACATAGAAGTTCAGCTTAAGTAAGAGAGAATAGGTTATATAAGTGTCGAAGATTAGAGATTTAGTTTTTAGTTTCAGTAAGAGTTTTACAGCACTTGCAACACAGTAAGGTCATATAAGTGCCGAAAATTAGAGGGGTTACAAAGAGTTTTACAGCACTTGCAACACAGTAAGGTCATATAAGTGCCGAAAATTAGAGGGGTTACAAGAGAGAGACAAAACACAGAAAAGAAGAAGGGGGAGATAAGGACGATAGATGTTTGATAGGAAAGAAGGAGCAAACCACACCAGAGCACCCGCCAACCACCCACAATTAGAAATTTACTAGGAGAGTAACATACAGAGAATAAAAGAAACAAAAAAAGGAAAGGAGATCAGAACGATAGATAGATTAGATGTTCGGTGGGAAA
>NW_004798269.1:165295-167044 GCF_000002075.1 Aplysia californica | reverse complement strand
GATTTCCAGGTTCAGAACCATAGATACGGAGTACATAGAAGTGGAACCAATAAATTGGCAAAAAGATATTATTAATCCGCATACAGGAAAAAGAGGCTAAAACAGCACCTGGACACGGATGGCTGGTGCCTCTATAAATAAATCATTGATGGTCTGGTCTGGTCTAAGCTCGAACGAGATATTATGTCCCCCCTTTGGGAATGGCCTAAAGTCAGTGGCACTGCCCCGGGGGTATTGTAGAGACTAACCTGGGCTGAGGGTGCAGCAACACCCCAATAGACAGACGGGCATACTGGATACAAATTTTCTCCACTCGGGAATCGAACTCACGTTTTTCTGCGAGCGACGGCGAGGTGTCTAACCGCTACACCACAGACACCGGTCAAATTGAAAGTTTCCTAACAGTTTCATTTAGTGTGGCTTACGTGACAATTGGTTACATAATATATAGTTCTAGAACTTTCCGGACACGAAAGACGCAGAAGGACTGATAAGATAAGACGAACACAAAATATTTTGAATCTGGTAACATTATGTCATCATATGCAAGCACAAAAAACTTCAGGCTGTGATCTATTTCAAATCATTAGTCAGTCTTAGGCCTATATCGCCAACTTGCGTGCGATATAACAAAAATAGGCCATGAGTTCAAAGGGCAAGGTCAAAGGCATAAAGCAGGTATGACGGAAACAAACCGTGCTATTCCACAAGCGTTGCTGACTTCAGCATCATGTTAACGTAAGCTGTGAGACCAGGGTTGCCAATAATCAGATTCGCTGCCAAAGGTCAGAATTCTGGCAATCTTTAAAGTCATTTGGCGGGAAGAAAGTCTCTTTGAAGTTTGGAAATTTCTTTTTTTACGTCCGTTCTATTCTCCCTATCACCTGATATATTATGCAAATTCCTAAATATCTATGCTACTGAACTCGTAATCGTGAGATTGCGGGTTCGGGGGTTCGAGCCTCAGCTCGGTCCGACGTTGTGTTCTTGGGAAAGGCACTGTACACACATTTCCCACTTGGCTCGGTCCTATCGGAGATGGACGAGAAACTAGGAAGTACCGCCCCTTAAATAACCTAATAGTGTTGATAGGGGCGTTAAACTCATACCATTTCACCATTTTTCTAAACATCCATTACTGTACTATTGGCGACGTCCGCTGATGACAAATAAAAGCTCATTTTTCACACCATGTAAATCACAAAAACGTCATTCAAGGTGGAGTTGGGCGGCAGCTTTTTCACTCAAGTTTGGCTGGAAGTATATTTCTATGTTATGCAACTATTAACAGTCTTAGTAAGAGTTTTACGGCACTTGCAAAACAATAAGGTCATATAAGTGCCGAAGATTAAAAGAAAAGTCACAAGAGAGTAACAAACACAAAAATGAAAAAGGGAAGGGGGGGGGGGAGATAAGGGCGATAGCTGTTGGATGAGATAGAAGGAGCAAACTACACCAGACCACTAGCCAACCACCCATCCTGACAGCTCAAGTGAGCAAGATGTTACATTTCGCCAGGGAAGTTCATGACAGTATGATAGTTAAGTAGTGTAGCCCTGAAAAGAAGCTTGTTCTAAATCTTTACAGAAAACGAAGAGGCGAAAAACATCTCATTAGAATGCCTGTGCGCGAAAAGATGTTCGAGTAAAAAGAAGCAAATTAACACAATAAGGCTCATTTAGCGGTGGGAAAAAGTAAGACAGACAAAAACAACACAGGGAAAGTAAAGAAGTAGGACCTACCAATGGC
>NW_004798269.1:161813-164482 GCF_000002075.1 Aplysia californica | reverse complement strand
GGGGGGGAGGGAAGGAGAGTGAGAGAGAGAGTTGGAGAGAGAGAGGAGAGGAGAGGCGAGGAGAGATTGTAGGGGGAGGGGGTCGAAACAAATAAGGGGGTAGATATTGCGACAAATCGACCTAGTTGTTCTGCATAAGGTTCCACATTTCTACAGGTTGGGGAACAGTAACTGGAACTTGGGGGTTGCAGGCCTTGTTACACACAAAGACACCTGAACAAAACACAAAATAAACAAGGGGAATCCTTGATGCAATAGCTTGATAACGCCTCTTGGAAGTCCCACATTCTCCATTGTCACCCCTAGCCAAATACAAACACACGCACACACACGCACACGCACACACACACACACACACACAACACAAACGCACGCACATACACACACACAACACTAACGCACGCACACGCACATATACACAGCATACACGGGCGCGCACACCCATACAAACAAATACACACACGCACACACACAACATAGGTCATCTTTAAAAAAAAACGTGGGGCATTCATTACGCAGGAAGGCCTCAGGTATTCGTAGATAGGCACAAAGTAAAGACAGGCTGGAATAACTGAAGAAACGTAATCTCGTAAACAAAATGTCCCTTTAACGCCAGTCAGAATCATGTCATGTCGTCCTGATTCAGGACGATGTCGGTAACTATTAAAAGCAGACATTTGATCACTGGCCTGCACAAGGGATTCCCCCTCTAGGCTAAACTAGTATGGTCATTCTTGACAGTGACATAATATTAATATGAAGCGTGCAGCTGTATTCAGTGCGGACAAGATACTTTAGACAAGACTGCAGTGGACTAGATCTATGTGCGCGCTTCTAAAAATGTTTCACTGGGGAACATGTATGCCTAAAGACTCACTGTTCTGGGATTTTAATGATTTATTACATTTGGGTTGTTTGGTTTCAGTAAGAGTTTTACAGCACTTGCAACATAATAAGGTCAAATATAAGTGCCGAAGATTAGAGGTGTTACAAGAGAGTAACAAACACAAAAAAGGAGGAGGGGAGATTATGACGATAGATGTTTGATAGGAAATAAGAAGCTAACCACACCAGAGCACCCGCCAACCATCCACTATTTGGGTTGGTCATTTTGGTATGATTAACTCTTACTACTATGTGGAAGGCTAGTCCTCCTTTGATATCAGCCAGTTTTATGTTCCGCGTTCTCAGCAATACAAACGTCCCTTCTAACACTCGGCTATTTGATCGGACATTTGCACAAAATAAACATTATACTGTAGAAATGAGTGGCCCAAGCCATAAACATACAATTTGACTATAAATAAAATGAATTTGCTGAGGTTTGGAAGATTTTTGTTATGACTATGACTTAACAACCGAACGATGCTGTGAACCAGCTGGACTGGGGATCCCTGCCGTTATTACCTTATACTAAGAGTTAATGTCGGATAATTATACATTTTAATTAATTATGAAAATCTGTCAGAAAATCAGAGTCCAGACTTTAAAATCCCTATTTGAGCCACGTTATATCATTACTTTGAAGAAAAAACATCTCGTCTCTGCCTCCACCTCCCCATTGCGTCCGTTCCTTCGTCCACTCGTTATCGTTCC
Source organism: Aplysia californica (assembly GCF_000002075.1). Taxonomy (NCBI): domain Eukaryota; kingdom Metazoa; phylum Mollusca; class Gastropoda; order Aplysiida; family Aplysiidae; genus Aplysia; species Aplysia californica. The sequence goes on along the minus strand of NW_004798269.1, from coordinate 162,886 downwards.
CATTCACCTAAAGTTCAAGCCTCAAGCCCTCCTTTTTTTTCCTTCTCCACTTCCCCTCTCCTCGCCTCCGCCTCTATCATCACGAGCCCAGCTGCATGCACACAATAGGCGTTTTTGAGAGTAGTTATCGGGGTACTGAAATGTGAAGGCCAGTGGAATTTGGAACGGACTGCAGTTCATACAGCGCACTCAAGTTAGAAAACAGACGAATTTGCAAAACTTTTAAATTCCAATTAGATCTAGTAAAATCTTAAAATTCCAAACTTTCTACGTTCTCAACATGCTCCCATAAGCCAGATAACCAACAGGTTTTGACTTTAGAACCTAATAGTTCCTCCAAGTTTAGAACAGACCAACTGGGGGAACGGGGGGACCAGCTTAGGGCCTTAGAATTCTATTTATAACCTCCCCGGGGAAACAGCTGAGTTTCTTTTCTTCTTCTCCCAGTGGAGAATAATGTGTGTAGCCTTGAGACTGCTGGGTCGTTCGACAGGCTAACGCTGGCCTTGAACTCTGCAGATAAGGCGACCTACCACTGCAAACAAGGTACAATCTTCAAACTATGGGTTCACAGCGGCGTCAAGCAGATTCAGATGCTGAATAATGTGGCACATTCGGTTGATGTTTTGTCACAAAATTGAATATACAGAGGTACAAATGTATACGGATCTTACTTAACTCTTACAAGCCGTGAGTCTATTCCCTGCTTTGCCGCAGCTTTTTCAGTAGAAGTTTTACGGCGCTCGCAACTGTATAAAAAAGTCGTGCGAGCGCCAAGGGGTGGATGTCAACAGAGAAATCCTTCCAGGGAATCAGACTTACTCTGCTCACCTTTCTAGCTGCAACAGCACAGAGTCTTCTTCGACCATCAAGGCACCCCGGAAAAAGCGGGTCACAAGAGTGTGACAAACATACCATAGAAGAAGAGGAAAAACGACGATAGTAAAGATTAGGAAAGAAAAAGCAGCAGTTCCTTGTCGCAGTTCAGGCACAGTTATGAGCATGATATTGATGAACCAGCCCATTTACAATTACAATTCTACTGTGCATAAGAACTCGAGATGTTAATGCCC
>NW_004798269.1:158979-160548 GCF_000002075.1 Aplysia californica | reverse complement strand
CACACTTAGACCCTGACTGATGGCCTTCACCTCTGATTGTGATTCAATAACAATCAATACAGACTACCATGGGGGAAAAAAACCACACCGGGGACATTCCTTTTTTAAAAATAAAATATAATCCTAGGTGTGACGTCAGCCAACAGCTGTACCGTGGGCGATGAGACAAATAATATGGGGAATGAAAAACAACAACCAAAACCCGGACGTATTATATAGATCTATATAAGAACTATTTTGAATTCCAAGGCACGTAAAAATGAGTTTGTATCTAAGGTGATAATACGAAAAAGAGCACACTTGTCCATGTTTGAGTATTTTCTCTTTCGGTGACCGCCAATCGGTTACTAAATCCTTCAGCGCGAGGATATAATACGGTGGGAGGACTGTTGTACTCAATATATGTCTTCTTTGACTTTTTTTTAACGAAGGCATTTTTCCTGTGTGCGACAGTGAAGCATCTGTAACTGTTACACTACAGAAACTGGTACTGCTATTACTATAGATATCCTTATGATTACGGAAAGTCTTTTTTTGCTGTAGTGGCTGCTGTTGTTGGAATTGCAGTTTAGTTTTAGTAAGAGTTTAGGTTTTAGTTTAAGTAAGTGTTTAACGGCACTTGCAACACAAAGGTCATTTCGGTGCCAAAGAAAAGAGGTGTTTTACAAGAGAGTAACAAACACAAGAAAAGAAGGAGGGGATAAGAACGATAGATAAGTGATAGAAAAGGAGCAAACCACACCAGAGCACCAGCCAACCACCCAATAAACTAGTCCATACCCACCGCAATACCATACGTCACTTCCCCTACCTACCCTCATAATAACTTATTATGGTTTACTCATTATGTAAGAACAGGCACGGCAGGGTCCTTTCGTCAGTATGAGGTGACCTTTTATCAATACGAAATAACTTCTCTTTTTTTTTACAAATATCTTTCTATGACAATATCAGCGCTTATCCAATGGAATCCGATACAGTTAACGTCAACATTTATTTTGTTTGTTTTTTGTTTTTAAACAGGCCAACGGCGTGATATTCAACAGGAAACGCCGACGTAGGCTAGGCCGAAAACAAATCCAATAAAAAAATAAATAATAAAATAAAAATAAACCCTAAGTTATGGCGCTACAGATCACAAATAAATGCACACAGCATTGGATATTTCCGATTTTTGCTGTCGCGCAAGAGCTGCTACTGTCGCTGTCGTCACGAAGCGTTCACAAGTGCTCCACGACCCTTGAACTTTGAACCAGCTGAACACTCAGTGACCGCAAAGGGAAGGTCGAGTGCTCTGCTCTTGCTGAGCGGATTTACAGTGTACTGTGTAGGGCTTTGGCCTAGCTTGGGACTGGCTGAGTGATGATAGCGACACAAAAGCGATTGTGTCTCAAACATAGTAGATCTAGTAAAGTTGCAGACCAGGAACAAGATTCAGAATAATATATTTATAGCACGGTAATATTTCCCCCCCACTAAGATCAAGCTTGGTTTACGTGGCGTTGCGTGTGACTGCAGTCAAGAAACGCAATAGCGGAAGATATATAATGAGAAATTCCGATGATGAGG
>NW_004798269.1:156913-158874 GCF_000002075.1 Aplysia californica | reverse complement strand
GGGCGGGCGGGGGGTTGCCGGATTTCACAACATTGCAACAAAGGCGTGTACAAAACAGGACATGTTGTGAAGATTGGAGATCGACTTTGACGTCAGAATACAAATATAGAAGCAAATTATGAAGATAACAAGGCTTTTCTATAGCCAGTAATCTGGCTGCTTCGGGAAAACAAAACGCCATAAAGAATTTACAGAAAATTAATATCCTGCTAGAGACATCCGTAATATCCCAGTGATGAAGGCAAAGTTGTTATCGTATAGGGGGTGGGGGTGGGGGCAGGGAAGGGGGGTTATACTTTCAGATCAAAATTTAACATTTTAAAATTATTTTTAAACACAGTGATGATGAAGACAATGATTTATTGTGCAGCAGAGTTATAATCTTATTTAGTATTTTAAATTTCATTTTTGAAAATATACAACATTAATCAACAAACCCTATCAAATCATTGGGAAATCTGTTTCTAAATGTGTGAAAATTGAACCAGTATCTCCAAAGGGTTGTTTTCTTTACACCAAAGCCTCTTCCAAAACCCAGTTTCAAACATTCAAAATAATTTTAATAACATCAGAATACCAAAAAAAAAAACCCAGCGCATAAACATTGCAATTTCTCTCCAATTCAAATGAATGGTCTCTCTCTCTCTCTCTCTCTCTCTCTCGCAGAATTAGTTCAAATTCGACTTTCGACTTGTCGCATCGTGTCCACACGTTTAGAAAGAAAAATGACAACGTACTCACCTTGAACTTCCACAGAATGATATCGAGGATCTGCACCGCGATGGCGAACGTGTCTGACTTGGTCTTGAAGAACACGTGTGGGCAGCGGATGTAGTGGACACAGGCCACCCGGATGTCGGTGTAGCGGTCATACTCTTCCGGAGCCTGCAAAGCATTGATGAAATTGTTCTGACAAAATGGATGGAAAGTCTGACCCCCACATCTTAAATAAATATCATCTAAGCCAGTGCTTCTTAACATTTTCAAACCAATCTGAAAATCCGCATTTTAAAAATTCTGAATTTCAATTTTCTCTCGCCTAAACTTGGAAAAAATCCCCCCCCCCCCTCCCCCGACTCCTCACCCGCACCCTTTTCTTATTTCATTCACCCGCACATAAATAGGCTTTTTGTTTCACTATTCGGAATAGAAATTCCTTTAGTCTAGGAAAACCTTTCAGTCAGTTGAGAAGCACTGGGTTCCGTAGTACATGATTACATAGATCTAATTGACTGGCTCTGTAAGAAAAAACATATATATATATTATATTATATTATATTATATTATATTGGGAGTAATACAGTTGAAACTGATCTAACAGCCGCCTGTATTTAAAGTATAAGACAATCACCTGTACAAATGGCCAATTCCCATTTCCCCCAAGTGTCTTTTAATTTTTTACATTATAACGACATTGCGTTGGACGTCTACTTGTCTTTTAGTTTAAGTAAGAGTTTTACGGCCCTTGCAACACAATAAGGTCATATAAATACCGAAGATTAGAGGTGCTACAAGAGAGTAACAAACACCAAAAAAAAGGAGGGGAGATAGAGACGATAGATTTTTTTTTGGAAAGAAGGAGCGAACCACACCAGAGCACCCGTCAACCATCCACGTCTACTTGTCAAAGACAGCCACTTTACTCCAGAAAAATCGGTGGTCGTCTTAGACAATTTCGACTGTAACATATTGAACTGCGCTTCACTTCTCCAAACTAGTATGTCAGCAATACGTCCTTTTCTACGACGGCGTCATGGCTATAAATAAATCTCAGCCACAGCCAAAGGCGTACAACATGAAGCCAGAAGCTTCCAGCACGGACGATGTTTTAACGAAAATATGAATTAAAACAAAACAACAAAAAATTACGCATCGCGCTTGCTCTCTAATCTGTCTATAACAAGGGATGATGTAATAATAATCAAACCACTACAGCGTGACGGTGACTGGGACAGAAGATG
>NW_004798269.1:154445-155768 GCF_000002075.1 Aplysia californica | reverse complement strand
CACACACACACTCACACACACACAAACAAGCAAGCAAAAATCACAGACAAAACCGTTGTCCAAGCGTACAGCGATAAGGTACCAGCTAAACAGTTCGATGGGTATAAATCATAGCCATATTATTCTCACTTGCATAAGTCTTATTATATGCTACACAACCACACACTACTCATATAATATAGACTAGATCTACCGCTAATACGGTAATACTATTCATGCACTGTGTGGTGTGGTGAAAAACCAACTAATCTTATGAAAGGCAAATGGACTCAGCAAACGTCACACGAGAAGTTGACATGGGAAACGAAAAATGACACCAGCAATCCACGGTAACCTGCCTTAATATGACTTATGGGCTAAAAATACGCTTAAGAGAAACTTTGTAATGTTATTTCACCAGGTCAGACATAACGGTGATAGTCAAACATACGAGATCTAGATCTAGTCTATTTCTTACTTACTGAACGGTATTTTGGAATTTTAAGTAAAATTTTCAGTGTGCTGAAATCTTTGCATGAGCTTTCAGGGATGGTGTTCCTTCAGGGATTGGGTAGGATTCAAAATTAGATTCTGTATAAAAATAGAAACACATGGCGTTGCTCTGCGCGACCTGTTTCGCTTGCTGTGGTCTACATTAAAATTCCGGGCTGTCACTGCCTATCAGCTGACTCACTACGTCATCGGTCCAGTTCGCCTTTTCAGAAAATCATACATTCAGTCCCTTCCCTGAATGGACTGGTCAAAGTTTTAAAGCTCACATATCTGCTTCAGTTGGAGATTTTCACTTTTAAAAACGTGCCAAATGTTCGCACATAAATACTACGCATTCTCAACAAGGCAACTGAAGAAATCATCTTTATAACGTTGATTCATGGCGCGGCAGTGGGCTTTCCTAAAGCCCTGAAGCGTGTCAGCTCTATATTTAGCAACCACCTTAGGGAGGGGACAGGGAGCACGATATGAACAGAAAGGGAAATAAGGGAGGGGCGGGGGAGGGGGGGGGTTGAGAGGGAGGAACGCCCATGAATGCAAGGAAGAGGAGGGGACGTGTGCAGTGCACTGATGACTGATGGTGTTCTGCATGGGCTCAGATAGAAAGCATACAGAGCAAGATAAGACACACAGTGACACACACACACACACACACAGTCCACCTTGTCGTGAATATCTCGGTGTACGTGTATGGAAGGACAAAGGTGTTTCCTGTTGTGTCAGCAGAAGTAAAGAGAGAGAGAGAGACATGTATTGTCTGACTGGTGACACGTAACTGGTTATAATCAACCGAAATAGCCTGTCCTCTCTCTCCCTCTCTCTCTCCCTCTG
>NW_004798269.1:149156-150640 GCF_000002075.1 Aplysia californica | reverse complement strand
GGCCGTTTCGGACTATTTTTTTTACCACGATGGGGCAGCCTAACAACAGTGTCAAGAGCCAAGCCCCTTAGAGTACAATTTACGTCACTTCGGCTTTCCTTATAAGGACAAAACGCACAAGAGCTTGCCAGGGAAACAACCGTCAGGTACGGCCTGCATTCCGTGGACTTCCCGATTGTATTTGGTCTTCCCTTACACTACACCGACGCTTTCAATGATCACACACCAAGGATTTTACTGTATAACCCCCTTGTCACACTACACCTGTTATTTTCTAACAGGGCGTAACGTTACACATGATATAATAGGTAACCCTAGCAGCTAGAAATCTAGAGCTAGAATAACATGGAAGCAAACAGAACAAGTTCTAGTTTTAGTAATACTTTTACGGCACTTCCAACACAAATAGGTCATATAATAAGTGGCGAACATTTAGAGGTGTTTCTGGAGAGTAACACAAAGAAAAGAAGGAGATAAAACAACGATATATGTTTGGTAGGAAAGAATAAGGGGTTGGGGAGGGTGGACCACACCATAGCGCCTGCCAACCACCCACTAGGCCAACCATTTTCTAACAGAGCATAAAGTTACACATAGCAAATTACAATCCAAATGGCTAGTACTCGAATAACGTGGTAGCAAGTAGGACGATAATAATATAAAAGCACCCAGAGTCAGAGGCGAAGACGTTTAAATTTTTGTTTAAATAGTAAGATTTTTGCGGCATCTGCAACACAAATAGGTCAAATGAGAGCCGCAGATTAGAGATGTTACTAGAAGGTTTGTCTGTTTGTTTGAGTAAGGAAAAGCACATCGACACAGTAATCATTATTTAGTGCTGCAGGGAAAAATTAAAGAGAAACAGACCAAAACAACAGCACGGAGAGTAAATAGTAAATAAGTAGGGCCTACCAATGGCGCCCTCCAGTCACCCGCTTACTAGAGGGTAAAATACAAAGAAAAGAAAGAAGAGAGATAATGACGATAATTGTTTGATTGGGAAGAAGGAAGAGCAAACTATGCCAGAGCACCCACAAACAACCCACTGCCATTTTCTTACAGGGCGTAATATTACTCATACACTAAAAAAAAAGTTAGGCTTGTAGACTATTTTTTTCTAAAAGGGAGAAAGAAATTTGAAAAGATGAAGGGAGGAATAAAATAGGAAAAAGAATTAAAGCCAAAAGAAAGACAAAGAAAATAAATGGTTCAGCAAAACGTGTTTTCGCCATCGCCTGGAAAGGTCACCTTTCTTTCACTCAATATATAGTGTCACCTGAGCTTTCGTGCAATTTAAATACATTATTATACTTCCCGCATTGTATCTGCACGCCCTTATGTACACAACACATCTGAAAGGTGAAGGCTTGTTAGCGGGCACGCTTAGACTTAAATCGTCAAACCACAGCCACCCCCCCCTCTCTCTCTCTCTCTCTCTCTCTTTCTCTCTCTCTGCATGTGAGAGAGAGAGAGAGAGAGAGAGA
>NW_004798269.1:147215-148501 GCF_000002075.1 Aplysia californica | reverse complement strand
GGGGGGGGGCAGATAGCGGTAGGTGGTTCGTGTGCAAGGATAGGAGGGTGTAAAGGAGGGAGCGGGGGTGCAAGGGGGATAGGATAAGGAGGAATTAAAGCCCTTTGTTCTGGAGTCCAGTTTAACGCTCCTTGCAAAAGCAAAAACGACTCCAAAAGGCGAAATATTCGGAAAAAGCAAAACCGATTCCAATTGGCGAAATTATTCGAAATAACGTTCGTTTCGGAAGCTGGGTCGTCAGGAAAGCCAAGGTGACCTGTGCTGTGCATACGCCAGATCTTACATGATTGTCTGTATGGCAGTGCCTAACCATTCATGAATTTTGTCTCAATGCACTGCCATACAGAAAATGCCTATTCTCTTTACAACACTGCGGTATTGACGTCCAGATGGAACACACCATTGTACCACTGCACACGTATACTTTCCCCTTTGCGGCACTTGCAACACAATTCGGTCATACAAGCGTGGAATATTACAGGTGTCACAAGAGAGTAACAATAAATGAAGAAATAGAAAAGAAGGACATTATGGGCGATAGATATTCGATATGGGGGGTATAACAACTCCAGAAAACCCATCAACCACCCACGTTGTTGTTGTTGCTGCTATTATGGACACTGTTCTTGGCAAGAGTCTTTTAGCTTTTACGACAACTACGTCGACATAATATCATTGCCACTGACGTGGTGAGAAAATAATAATAAATAGCATTTATATAGCGCATATCCCCTGATATCATATCCCCGCTCGACAGCAAGCTCTTATTCGCTTTACACTATATTATTACCCCAGCAGCAGACCATAGAACACCCAGAAACATCCTCAGCTTCCAAGGAAGCATATTAGTGCAAGCAGCTAATTAAGGGGGGGGGGGCTACACCTGGAGGCTATCTCGCTTATTACTGGACCGAATTTTACCAAATTTCACACATATAACAAGCATAGCAAGTAGTCTTAAAATTCGCAATAAAATTCGCGAAAAAAGTTTCGTTTCCATGGATACGCCGCCATATTGGATTTTATTGACATGTCTTACGTAATGAATACCGCATGTATCGCTCATGGAAATTAATTGTTTTTTTGCATGCGTATTCACAAACATTAGATCTAAAAATTTGTCTGTTGTTTTTTTCCTAATCGAATTAGAAACATTTTTATGAATTTTTTCCTGAGGTAGCATTCAAGTTTTCGAAAAATGCGTAAAAATCCACACTCCGGACACCACCAACAAAAATCTATTCCATATATCAAAAATTCAACAGATAAATTTTTAGTATTACCTC
>NW_004798269.1:145199-147115 GCF_000002075.1 Aplysia californica | reverse complement strand
GAGTCTTTTAGCTTTTACGACATCTACGTCGACATAATATTATTGCCACTGACGTGGTGAGAAAATGATAATAAATAGCATTTATATAGTGTATAAAATATCCCCCGATATCATATCCCGGCTCGACAGTAAGCTCTAATCCGCTTTACACTATATGATTACCCCAGCAGCAGACCATAGAACACCCAGAAACATCCTCAGCTTCCCAGGAAGCATATTAGTGCAAGCAGCTGATTAAGCGCTCGAATACGAACAAAACTGACAAGATCTTTCACTGTCTGTATAACTGGGTACCCATTCCCACCGGGGTGAAGTGAGGGAAAATTCGTGTAAAGTGCCTTTAAGAAGGACACAACGTCGGGCCCCTGACGGGATTCGAACCCACAACCTTACGGTCGCGAGTCTGAGATTGTTTTAGTAAATGTTTTACGGCACTTGCAACACAATAAGGTTATATATAAGTGCTGAAGATTAGAGTCGTTACAAGAGAGTAACAAACAGAAAAAAGGAGGAGGAGAGATTAGGACGATAGATGTTTTTTTTCGTAAGAGTTTTACGGCACTTGCAACACAATAAAGTCATATAAGTGCCGAAGATTAGAAGTGTTACAAGAGAGTAACAAACACAAAAAAGAAAGAGGGGAGATAAAGACGATAGATGTTTGATAGGAAAGAAGAAGCAAACACACCAGAGCACCCGCCAACCACCCACCGATAGATCTTTGATAGGAAAGAGGAGTAAACCTCACCAAAGCACCCGCCAACCACCCGCCGAGTCTGAGAGCCTAACCGCTGAACTACCGACGCCATATAAAAACGTAAGAGGACACACAGCTACAAAAGACTAAACACAAAAGAAGTAAGCGTCAACAGCTGCACATATTTTCATTGTGTTCTACCACCGACAGTTACGCTTTTCGGGTCGTTTCGCTCCTATTGGGGTAGATTCGTGTACGGTCGCCATCAGTTTGCAAAGCCCATTTTACGCTTGGCCCGCGGCCTGGCTACTCGGTGACTTCGGAGACCTAGGCTACACATTATGATCTCTTATGCTGCGAAACGTAACTAATGTCCAGACAGGCCATGGGGTCAACAACAAAATGGCCATGCGTGCCAAACATGTGTGCAACCTACACTAGTTAGATAAGGAAAAGCATCGTGCACAAAGTCAGTGAGCAAAGGCAGACTGTCATCTGTCGGAAAAAAATTATGTAGGTTTGGTGTTTTCCGTTAAATCAACCTACCTACACAAACTAGGTAAGGAAGAACACCACTGGTTCTTACAAGCCAGCTGGCAAAGACAGGCTGTGGTTTAGTTTTAGTATGGCACTTGAAACTCAATAAGGTCTTATAAGTGCCGAAGATTATGTGTTACAAGAGAATAACAAACATGAAAAATAAGGTACAAGAGAATAACAAACATGAAAAATTAGGAGGGGAGATAAAGACGATAGACGTTTGATAGGAAAGAAGAAGCAAAACACACCAGAGCACACCGCCAACCTACACAAGCTGTTGTCTGTAAGGGATGTGAAATCACTGCCTGGTGTTGACTCCCGTTGAGCGTCATGTGGAGTGTTTTTGTTTTGTTTTAGTGAGCATTTTACTGCACTTGCAACGCCATTGGATAATAATGTAAGTGCTGAAGATTATAGACCTGTTACAAAAGAGTAATACAAAAAGGAGGAGAAAAAAGGCGATAGATATTTGACATGAATAAAAGAGCAAACAACACTTGAGCACCCGCCAACCACCTACATGTGGAATTTTATAATGGTGGTTGTCGTTGTGCTGTACGTTCCTATCAGCACACATTATTAATTAAGTTCCATCCATCAGTGATAGTGGCGTCGGTAACCTAGTGGTTAGGCTACCGGACTCGTAATCGTGAGATTGCGAGTTCGGGGGGTCGTGGGG
>NW_004798269.1:143096-144212 GCF_000002075.1 Aplysia californica | reverse complement strand
ACAGACAGACAGGCAGGTTCTGGTGTCACTCCTCTCGACGGTCTACCTGTTCTTCTAATAGACGGTCTATCACCGGACCGGTCGAACAATTGTTCCCCATCACGGTCTGCTACTCGTCTCATACAATAAACAACACTGATCCGAACTTAAACCTTTCCCTTTCCTAACCCAAACTGTAATCCCCACCAATTAACACGACATCAAAGGCAGACCATGATGGTCAATCAGGTACACCGAATGGTGGACTGATACCGAAGTTCCGCTGTTGCAAAGAGGAAGGAAACGATTAACTTTGCAAGTTTATCAAACACAGACAGCGACCGAGTTCAGAACAAAATAAAACATCCGCTCTGCGGTAAGTAAATGAAGAAAGCTTTCTTGTAGCAACAAAACCTACGTGATCAGATTGTCCCTTTGCCGACAAGCTAGCACAATTGAATAAGCTGGTCATTATGCAGGCTTCAACGCCCCTTTTAGCGCAGTAAAACAATAGGCGGTCAATGGCGTTCAACAATAATTATAAAAGCCCAACATTAAGTAGTGACAAGCTAACACAATTGAATATAATATATATAAGCTGGTCGACATTGTATACTATGTGAAACAATACATGTACAGGTATTATTATGCGGTCAACTGTGTTCAGCAATAAATATAGCCCCAGATAAAGTAGGGACGATGTGTTGGGAACAGACCCGGTAACGAAAAGAAAATAATTCAAAGGTATGTTCAAGGTTCGGCACGTAGAGAATTCACACACCAGCGCACGTATGCCCATTTCTTTACAGTATTACAGGGGTGATTATGTTCAGCTATTTTACGGGCGTTTTTTTTTTTTTTACCCATACGAAAAAGATGAATGAAAAGAAGACGAGACGTTATGCAAGAAGGAGCCTATTCTAAAAATTGATGAAAAGGAAGAAAAAAAAAAACAACCCCAAATTACCAAAAATAAATCGGGCCGCAAAACTAAGACAGGGGAAGGAGGAAAGAGAGAGAGAGAGAGAGAAGTGGGGGATGGAGTGAGAGCCAGAGGTGAGAGAGAGAGAGAGAGAGAGAAGTGGGGGATGGAGTGAGAGCCAGAGGTGTGAGAGAGAGAGAGAGAGAGAGAGAAGT
>NW_004798269.1:135852-142063 GCF_000002075.1 Aplysia californica | reverse complement strand
GCCCACTCTTTCTAAGTCAGACAAATACATTAAGTGTCCACTCTCATACAAATAAAATATAAAAAAATATAGACAACAAAATTCCATTCATCTTTCTAAACCTACAAATTTTACCCAAAAGACACAGTGTCTCTTCCAAGCTGATTTCAAGTACAGAATAACAATACGCAAGTTCTTATAAGTAACTCGGTTGAGTAGTTTGGCCTATGACCAAGTCTAACTTGATCTATAACCTAAAAGAAAATTTGAGGACAAAAGATCAGAGGCAGGCACACTGAATGAGCTTAGACGGCTTGCTCGGGATGAGATAAATAAAAGAAATTCGTCTGTGTACTTTGTTCCCACTGGAGTGATGGACAATGCCGTCCATTAAACATGATAGAATCCCTCTCTCGTTTTCATTAATATAAATAGTGAGGATCACCTACACAGAATGAGAAAAGGATTTTGTCTTCCTCGAGCAGCCATCTTATTAAATAAAAGAAAACAGTGGATTCAGCCAAGTCTTTACATCCTCATATAGTTTAATAAAGAGTAAACAACACAGATTTTTCTTTATATACTGAAACTCGTTAACCTTTGCAAGAGTATATTAAAGAAAATGCATGTACAACAAGCTAAAACACAGAAGATTTTCCCAACTGTTAAAACATTTTCCTGTTACTGTTTTATTCTCGAAACTGATCCTTTCTAAACACAGCCTGTATTTTATAGTTGTTGAAAACCAAACGCTTGTAAAAAATGTTTACAGGTCCCATCTTCTTTTTTTACAATTTTTACAATGACAAAGCTGCCAGATTTGCAAACATAAAGGCCATGGGTTCAAATCTTATTCAGACCAGGACATCTTATTTGCTGAGTATTTAATAGACTCCATGAGATTAACATCTTTTCGAAACTTTACTCACTAGTTCTTTCAGGTTTCCACCAGTAGTGAAGGATGCTTCTTTGTTCATGACCTGCTGTAGTTCACCCATAATCTTATCAGCCAGCACCTGAAAAATTTAACAAATTTTCAGTATCTATGGGAACATTATGGCATGATAGCAGCACAAAAACAATACAGAAAGATTAAGAAGCTTAATGAGGTCAAATTCTCCACACTGGCTAATGATGAGTGTGAACGAAAAAGTCTTTTTGCTCTTAACAAAGCCAAATATAAGAAATATCCTGCACACTAAACTCAATTATACCCAAAATGTCAGATTTCACTTTAAAATAAAACTGTCCTCTATGAAATTCTCGTTCTCCCTTCCCTTTCAGTCTGGTAATTTCAAGCAAAAGAAATAAAAAACAAAAAGAAAAAATGTCCGCACAAACTTGATATCGGAGGGTGATCAGACACTGATCTCAATTACAATGAACAGGCTGCTAATTAAACTAAATAACAGTACTTTGGTGATCTGACTAAGCCGGTCATTCAATACTTTACCCGGATTATGAAAAATTATAATGAAAAATGAAAGCAAGAAATTTCGCATATATATATATATATATGCTGTCTTTCAGAACTTTTTTCAGTTTAAACTGGAAAATGAAAAAGTGGATACTGTATCAGGTGAACATCCGTGTTTTGTCATCATACTGCTTTTTTGCTGTTTAAGTTGTCTTTGTTACCACGTCACTTTCATTATTCTATGCCTTGGAGCACTGCCATGCAGAAGGATTCCTTTATCAGTTTTGTTTCGTAGCTTCCCTCATCATTTCTTGATGAGAATGACCATATTTCATCAAAAAGGTTGAATTATAGTAAGTGCCTTATGACAAAATGGTCATAAATTGCTATGCTAGTCTAGTATGGAGACACCCTAAAAAAACAATCAGCAATTATAAAGTCAATGGAAATGGTTGGACGCCCTTTTCGTGGGCTATCAAGAGTGGACAGATAGCCTGGTTAGATAATTTAGACATTCATCAACTTGAACTCTGCTTAACATTTCAAAATCTGTTGCAGGTGGTTTTCCTTCCTCGCAAATAAAGAAATTTAATTAAAATCACAGACGATAATAATCTATATAATTTAAAAGATTTTATTGTTATTGGATTGGCAAACTTCCAGGTGCAAATTTCATAAACTGTATTCATAGATTCTAGTTGGATTCACATTATATAACTTATTATATAAGGCCTTACAGTGAAGGCTACATCGTTAGGGTAAGGGAGGATACGTGTAAAGCCAGTGTAAAGGTTCATATTTTAGGGTAGGACAGTAGAGGTAAGCTGGAGAGGTGTACCATTTAACTAGAATGCCAGACATACTATTTATCAGCATTCCAGAAAAATTGAACTAACATTCTCCAAGTTTCTACAGTATTTAGTCTCCGCCTAAGATCCCGTTGCTTGGGAGCAATGAAAAATGCAGGATCTTAGGCGAACCAGAATCTTAGCCGATGAACCCACAGAAGAAATCTATGGTGACCCCAGGGGCGGCTCGTGGGTCTAAAAAGTGGGCGTGCACAATTAAGCTATCTTAGGCTGAAGATAATCAAGGGCAGAGTAAATGGGATGGTGTATAATTTTAGGATCTTTGGGTTGGTGAAGGAAGACCTTGTGCTTTTATTTTCATTCTTTTTACTTGTGGCTTTGACTTCTAGAACTAAATCTGTTTGTTAGCTAAACATCAATCTCATTCATCCTGCATTAGAACTGAACACTCAAGTAATACCTTTCACCACTCCACTACAAAACCGTTCAAAAGCAAAACTCATAGGACGGCGACTAAAGTATGTCACGTTCACCTCCCTCAGGTTCACGGTCACAGAGTCACTTAAAATAGCGACAAGACAATGAACCGAATCACAATTCACTTGAGCACTCCGCTGGATTGCTCTGGGGCCCACATAATTTTGGCATGGAATAGTGCACAGTCTATGGCATTTATTTTTAGATTGCCTACTGTGGGCTATGCTTCGGCTTCGGCGCTATACGGCAGGAGCACATTTGAGATGTTCTGTCTAATTAATATTAATGTACCGCCAAACTCTTTACAAAAAGTGTCGTCATCGCTTGGGTTATCCCAAAGAGCGATTTATAGGTCAGGTTTCCACTGTTGACTATCCTGTTATGTTTAGATACAGCGCATGAACTTAGGCATGGCATAGTAGATGTTTTACGGTGCTATAGAATAGAAATGACAGTTACGGCGTCAGCGAGGGCCTTGTTTTGATATAATATTTGACTAGTATTTGTTTCTGGCATCTTTTATTTTATTATTGTGGGTGCTTTACATCATAGAACATTAAAACATTTTGGGCGGCACTGCACGACCGTGCTCTATGGACGAACCACGCCTGGGTGACCCATGCTAAGGCTCATAATCGGTGAAATGGTTTCCCTCCACTCTAAAATGAACTGACATGCCCCCTGGGTGGGTTTAAGACATATATGGCAAGTGGTTAACTTTAATGACCTTCTATCACATTGCATAGTGGCATCATGAGGCGTGCCATTTTCACTGATTATCCTATCGTGAGTCTCAAGATCTACACTTATTTATCCAGTTGCCCCTCCCCTGCCTTTACCTTTCGAACATTTATAGGCTCTTTCCTTCTCTGACCAAGTTCCCTTGCCTTTGTCGTTACGCACCATATTACGTTGTGACCACATAAAATTTAGTCTGTCTCGCAAACTCAGAAATAGAGAAAACTGCTCTGCAATGGTCAGGGAAGTTTTCACAGCACGATGGAATCCCGCCTGGAGCGAGTGATGTAAGTTTAGTTAAGACAAGTGGAGAGCTCTGGTACGAGTGAGATGTTCAGGGAAAACAAACGTGTAGCTTAGTTTACACATCGGCGTGATTCCATCTCGGACAAACATTGTACCATTTCATCGCTTATGTTATGTGATCACATTCATGAGCATAGCTCTAATCCTTTACACAACAGGCAGTTCATTGATCTCAACTTTTCACTCTTGGATGATCGGCTGTACCCGCCCTGGTGTTTGTTCCATAAATTATGATCAGAAATGCGAGATCTTCGCCGAATGTAGACCTTCAGAGTGGATTAGAGTGGGATCTTAGACTTAGGGATGTATAGTGTAGAGTAAAAATTCAGTTTTATTTCAAAACAGCGGGATCTTAAGTATATATATATATGAGTATATGTCTTTAAAAAAGCGAACCAGGATCGTAAGCTGTGGGAGCTAAGGCTAAGGTGTAGACTGCTGTTGAATAATGTTATTGACAAAGTTATCCTTTACTTTAGTAGTCTATACTAGATCTAGATTCTAGATCTATAGGGCCCAGAAGGCCTATAGATAAAACTACATTCTAGTATTTCTAGGCTATAATCTTGATACTCCACTTGACTGTACTGTACTGTAGGCCTACTACTCATTGCAATATGTAGAATCTTATAATGTATATATATGTGTAAACTCGCACATTGAGGTCGCTTACCATGGTGGAATCTTTTGGCTTCAGGCACATGTTTGGTCCTCAGAAGAGTCAGTTGTGCTCAACTTCATCAAGAAAGTAGTGGTGCATGGTGGCGAGAATGATGCATCTCTGCTCACAAACTCAGGGCAATTCAAACTCACAACATCACGGTCACGGTCTCTGGATAGCGCTCAAAATTTTAAGTTGGCTTTCGAGTTCGAGACCAGATCTTGATCTGGAAAACATAAAGTAAAGGCTCGAAGAAAAGTACTACTCAAACATAAACATTATTTAGGCTACACTTAACAGTGCAACTTCTCCATAGGCTAACATTTAAAAAATATTTGATTAATGATCACTTTCACTTTGGGCGGCTGGGTGAACCGAAAGAAGAAAGGTGGAAAATGTAAACAAACTACCAGGCGCAAATGCTAGCAACCCGTTCAATTTCAAAACAAATCAGCGTTGTTGTCCTGAATCAGCTGGAAGCTGAGAGAAAATATTATCCAATCAACGGTCTGGGATTTCTCAGTCCAGTTCATTTTGAAAGGGGGTGAACCTATCCAAACAAACGGCGTTTTGAAAAAATCGTAAGAGTTCTCAGAACAAAACGCTTAAAACCTCACTTATGACTGATTTTCAAAACTTATTTCGCTAGAGGAAAGAATAAATAATAATATGGAAAATTCAGACAACAGTGATATTAATTCCTTAGTAACATTTGAATTCACCGTTGAAAAACGTCAACAAATAATGAGAGCAGCCTAGCCATTTCGCAGCTTTGTTGATCCGCGAAGCCAACACAATTCGAAAGTTTTATTTGAATGTAAACGTACGCAATAAAATAACGTAACAAAGTTATCAAAAGAATGGTTTTATTGAATTGCAGAAACTCAGTAACTCATTAAAAGCCTTGAATTCTTGTAGTATCGTTGTACAGAAGAGCTAATTAGATATGCTGCGGATGAGTTTGAATATATTAGCAAAGGAACTCCAAAGTAGTTCCCGTAATCGTCAGTCATCTTTTCCTTTTTATCCTGGTAGGACGCATTTCGACAAGAAAATGGAGGTTTCAATGCAGTAATTTGGTTTTAAAGACAATTAATGGACCTAAGGGCGTCCAGAGTTGTCCAACTCTACCCGGTTCGTTCTCAGGTAAGAAAATTCACATTAGAAAGCTGTAATTATTTAGAATTAAGTAACTGCGTTTTGCCCCAATTTTGTTGTCTGCTGACCTAAAGTTACCCCTGTGCAGTGGCCTGTTTCACTTCTGACTTTTCTTTACAGCTCAATAGTGAAAATTGTAGAATTTACTATAACCAATAATTCATTTGATATTACGTTTATCATAACAGCTTTACTGTTTCAGGGCACGTTGTTCTTCAATAAGCTTTACGAAAAGATCAGACATTTTCTCGAACAATCGAAGACCTAGATTCCATTCTTGATGTCGTCAGCTGAACTGGTTAGGAATGGAGGAAACAACACTACAAGGAGGCCTATTGCCCAGTAGATTCAAGGTCAGCCATGGGAAGTTGGAACCTGACTGAAATCAGAAGCCTAGACTTTATCAAGAGTTCTTGATCAAGTTTTTCATTAGAACTCCCAATGGAGCTGTCGAGGCTGTAAATGTTTTGACTGTTCGAAGATTTCAATCATCAATCAGTCAAGTAATTACGTAACAACAGCACTGATGAAACTGGGTCAGCAGAAAGTAGAATCTGGTAAACAAGTTAGGCCTCAACTGTGTTCTGCTGACTTCATCCTTCACCCTTCACCCTTCACTTAAACTTAACTCTCTAACATTTCAAGCTCAGGCTAGATATTTTTCTT